>NC_088927.1:32425000-32600000 GCF_038396675.1 Hydra vulgaris
ATGTATTATCACAACAAGGTATTGATATTCCAACTCCAAGTCAATCAGCAATTTACAAGTCCATATTCAAAGAGGCAGGTAAATTAAAAAAAGAAATGATACAACAACTTAAAATGGAACAGTGGTCCTTACACTTTGACGGCAAACGAATAGATGATAAGGAATATCAGGTAGTTGTACTTCAGAATGAAAGAACTGACGTGAAACTTGATGCACTGCGTTTAAAAGATGGCAAAGCTGAAACTGTTGCTGAAAAAATTGCCAAACTTATTGATGAATACAATTTGTGGAATTCAATTAAGATGATCATCACTGATACAACAAACGTCAATACTGGGAAGAGAAATGGAGTTGTTGTGAAGTTGCAACGTATGTTTAAATTAAAGGGTGTCACAATACCACAATTTATCGGTTGTCAGCATCACGTACTAGACAGGATTCTCCGTCTGGTGATGGACGAAGAACTTGGGGGTGATACCAAATCTCCAAACATTGAATACCCATTTGTGTCTGAACTGTTGAATAAGTATGATGAACTGAAGGATAAGTTTGTGAATGGAACTGTAGAAATTCTTGATAAATCAGGGTGGAGAGACGATATGAAGTTTTTGTACCATTTAACAAGAGTGTTTAGGTTCTATGAAGAACAAAGAAACTTCCCTCTGATTCACTTTCAGAACATTCCTAATATGAGCAATGCCAGATGGAACTCAAGAGCCATTCTCGCCATTCTGGCGTTCATTCTTATGCCTGAAGCGAGAAAGAATTTGGAGAAGGTTTGCAGGTTCATTTCATATGAGTGGGCAGAACATTGGTTTAGTAGTCAAAAGTACAATGACAATGACTTCAAGAATTTATCTGATGTATTGAAGCCTTACAAAAAGGCATTGCAGTCATTCAAAAATCACTGGAAGAAAGAGCCATCCGTCATCGACATACCACGAAGTAATCAGATAGCTGAACGTGCAATCAAGGTGATGCAAGACCTGTATGCTTCCTGCAGAAAAAAAGACAAACTGCAACTTCGATTCATTCTAAGTAATAAGCGCTAGACTCTTTATGAGACGTGAGCATCATGTGACCCATGTACTAAACACAGTAGGCCTATAGACACAGACAGTTATGTATATTGTTGTACTAGACGCTTTGATACTGTTAATTTTGTAATACTTGTATAATTATATATCACATAATGTTTTTTGTTATATCACAGTACATGTTGCATAAATAAATAAAATAACAACAGGAGTATGACTCTTACAACATCTTCAGCCTTTAATATTCATTTACTGTACAAAAGTGTACCTATTGAAAATTCGATTTTTTGGTTTTGGGGTGACCTTTTTTCAAAATATGTCAAAATGAAACATCTATTCGTTCTTTTTACATAAAAGTTCATTGAATTACGATACAGGCCTAGTAGGTTGCAAAAAAGTCATATCCCTAATATGTATATATATATATATATATATATATATATATATATATATATATATATATATATATATATATATATATATATATATATATATATATATATATATATATATATATATATATATATATATATATATATATATTAGGTTCGTGACAATTGCGTTTTACGTGCTTGAGGAAGGTTTTCTGAAATAACTTTTTAGTATTCGTTATCAACATAGATTGTTTTTAGAAAGAAGAATAGTTAAAGTTTATTTTCGAATTGGTTTTAATTATACTCAATTGATATATTAACGAGTTTATTGATGTCTAAGTTTCGGTCGTACTTTTGTGGTGAAATTAATGTCCAGGATATAGTCTTTTTTTTCCTATTCAATTTTTATTTTTAAGTTATTCATTTATCTATGCACCTGCCAACTTTCGTTGAAATATATTATGTAGCAGTCACCCTATTTCTTGCTGCACTTTTGTTACCTAATTTACATTTTCCTTGATGTTAGCGCGGGAGACAGAGGGAATATTTATATATAACATTCAATGAATGTTATAGGAATGATTCATATTACTAATATTATTAGTAATATTTAACTTATGTCATAAATTGATATTATAAACCTAGATTTTTCATAGTGAAAATATGATTAAAAAATTTGTAAATTTAAAAGAAATTGCTTTATTAAAACGATTTTCAGTAAATAATAAAATAAGACCTAATTTTTATATTTCATTTAGAAACAAAATGGAGACAGAAAATAATGTTTTCACAAAGTATTTCATATCATATTCATAATATAAATTAGATATGAATCAAATTAGTTATGAATCATATCTAATTTAAAGTTTGAACGTTGTCTTTATTTAATAAGGAATGTCTTAAGATTATAATTTATAAGTAATAAATAAGTTATTTTTATATAAATTTATTAAACTGCTTTTAAATTGTTATTTTGCCACTATCTAAACCTTTATGTATAACTTAAATATTTCTTTCGCTGTTTTAGATTCAAAGTTGTGAAATGGCGTCAGCCAACAACATCAGTTAGTTACTTTCTTTTTTCAACAGCTCAATAGTTATTTTTACTATATATATAATATATATATATATATATATATATATATATATATATATATATATATATATATATATATATATATATATATATATATACATATATATATATATATATATATATATATATATATATATATATATATATATATATATATATATATATATTTATATATATACAAATGACTTATATGCAAATTTTTGTATTACTTTGTAAAAATAAAGTTAATTTAATTTTTGTTTAGATTAACTTGCTTTAAAGAGGATCAGTTAGTTATGTCCCTATTATATGAATTAATTTAGTATTCATATAATAGAATATTATATTATAATATAATATAATATAACATATATATTGTTAGTTGTATTTTTGTATACCTAATACTTACATTTTATTAAGTCACTTTTTTTTTTCTGTAGACAAATTAGAACAAACAATCAGTAAGTTTAGTTTAAATTGTTTTAGTCACTAAATCATTTAAAAGTATTTGTATGCTGTGTTAGTATTCCTTGTTAGCTTTGAATAAACGTTTTGATTTAAAATTGGCATTTAGGTGAGTACGGCAAGCAGATACGTAAGTTTCATAGATTTCTATATTTTTCAACATATAACTAATTGATACATCATTACAAATATAAACTTCAAGTAAATGTTTTAATTTAAAATTGGCATTTAGGTGAATATGGCAAACAAATATGTAAGTTTTGTAGGTTTCAATATTTTAAAGTGTATAATTTGTTAATACATCATTATATAGATATTATAACTTGAAACAAGTGTATTTTAAAGTTGAAAAATATTCCATCACAACAATTTTAATTTATTTTCTTCATCTTAAGCAAACCTTACTTCGATAATTGATGAGAGATATTTGTATAAACTATATATATATATATATATATATATATATATATATATATATATATATATATATATATATATATATATATATATATATATATATATATATATATATATATATATATATATATATATATATATATATTAATGGAAGGAGACTTGTATTATGGCATTTAATTCATATTTAGAGTCACTGTCGTCTATTCCTGCTGGTAAAGCTTATATATTCTTAGTTTTCAATATGATTATAATTGCTAAATAATCGTAAGGTTATGTTGCGTATTGTTTTTTTATTTTTTAGTATCATCATCATCCATTACTGTTGGTAAGTTTTTTATAATATTATTTTTCAGTATGGTTTTAATTATAAAATAGTTGTAAGGTTGTTTTGTGTATTGTTTTTTTATTTTTTAGTATCATCTTCATCCGTTACTGTTGGTAAGGTTTATATATACATATATATATATATATATATATATATATATATATATATATATATATATATATATATATATATATATATATATATATATATATAATCTTTGAAAGTCATTTTCTTGTTATACGTTAAAATATGGGTAGAATTAACTAAATGCGGCTGCGTTTAAACTTTTTTTTAAAATATATATATATATTTTTAATAATATATAATTATTTCAATATTTTGCTGATCTATCGTGATCAGCGTCATCAGGTATAATAAATAAAATAGATAGATCAGCGAAATATCGAAATAATTATATATTATTAAAAATATATATATATTTAAAAAAAAAAATTATACGCATCCGTATTTATTTATTTATAACAATATATATATATATATATATATATATATATATATATATACATATATATATATATATATATATATATTTTTATATATATATATATATATATATATATATATATATATATATATATATATATATATATATCTATATATATATATATATATATTGTTAATTACAAATAATTTTAAGTATGGTTTCAGTTATTAAATAATTGCACAGTTATGTTGTGTATTGCATTTTTTATTTTTTAGTATCAATTTCATCGGTTATAATGGGTAAGGTTTTTATATATTTATTTTCATATATGATTTTAATTTCTCAATTATTTTAAGGTTTATTTTAAATAACAAATATTTTCCAGTATCGACAATTAATTTAAATATATAATTGCAAGATAATGTAATGTATTTTTATTTTTTAGTTTTATC
Source organism: Hydra vulgaris (assembly GCF_038396675.1). Taxonomy (NCBI): domain Eukaryota; kingdom Metazoa; phylum Cnidaria; class Hydrozoa; order Anthoathecata; family Hydridae; genus Hydra; species Hydra vulgaris. Next base: position 32,429,591 of record NC_088927.1, read on the forward strand.
TTCTTCTGTTAATACTGGTAAGGTTTACATATCTTTACTTTTTAACAACCAAATAATTTTAAGACGATACTTTATTTTATGTTTATTTTTTAGTGCTATCGCCATCTGAACGAATTGGTAAGGTGTATAAAGTGAACTTTTCAAAATGATTGTAATTGGAAAGTTATCACAAGAATTTAATTTTAGTTTATTTAGCAAATTTCATCTGTTCCAGTTGATAATGACATATCTCTCTTTGAAAATTGATTTAAGTATTTATTATTATTATGCTTTTTTTTCTTTATCTGTTGCAACTTGTAAGGCTATATATATCAACTTTGCTACATGAGTTTATATAAAAAAATATTTGCAATTTTTGTTTTTGTATTATGCTTTCGTTTTTAGTGCCATCTCTGGCTACTCAAACTGGTAAGACAATATTTATCAACTTTGCATTAATATTTAAATAAAAAACATATTATATTATATGATTTCTTTGTTTAAATTTTTTTTTAGTACCATCATTATCTGCTTCAACTGGTTAAGTATATAGTTGTATATTTAAAGATAGCAAACTGATTTAAAACTATAATATTATTTTTATTTTTACCCAGTCTAGTCATTTATCTATTAAATTATCTATGTTTATAATCATTTTGTTAATTCTACTTTTAATTTAATTTGCATAATCTAATTGAGATATTACTTATTTTATTGTTTTTATATTGTGATTATAGAACCAACTTACAAAGATTACATAAAGTATAGGTCTCGCTATCCAGGACCAATAACCAACGCATCATTTTTGCGTTGGTTGCGGAATAATGGGGAGGACAAGCCATCTTTTAAATGGTCTCCTGGGTGGTGGGACCTATCATCAGAGATGAGGTGGCAGAAGAGGCGGAAGCAGAGGTGGAAGTGGCAGAAGAGGTCCGGGTGGAATAGCAAATGTTTACGTTCAATGCTAGATCCACCCAGATTTTTTTTTTTTTACATTTTTTTGTTAATACATAAAGTCAAATAAAATTTGATTTTATTTTGATGCTAATTTATAAATGGAATTTAATGATTAAGTTGTTAACTTTAGCTTTGGTGTTTAAAAACATTAATTTTTGGGATGAAGTTATTATGTTTCTTCATACTTATTGAAAGAGGAAACATGCTCTTTTTACAACCAATTGACTTATAGCCCCACAATAATAGTTGTATAATTTTTCTAGTAATATATATCCAATTAAATAATAATTTTCGGTTGGAAGTGGAAGGGGCATTACAATGCCCCTTTATTATGACATATTTGGATACGCCCTCCCTAATACTCCACTCTCTAATGACCATGGATGCACCACTAATGTATTTTTTAATCTAGTGAAATATGTTTTTTACTTCTTTGTTTTTGTACTTTATATATTCGATCAGATATTTCAAGAATTAAAACATTTTTTGATATTATAGTACTAAAACATGTGAGTTTTACATTCATCTCCCATATTTGGTGGTTGTCTAGTATGAATTTATTTTTTAATTTATTTCCAATTTCATAATTTATTTTTTAAATTTATTGTTCAAATTTTGAAAATAATTTTTTTTAGGTTGGGTGGAGAGGTGGGGATTGGTTGGGGCATACGCCCCTTCCGTAATAAAAACACCACTTTTATACGTAAGATTGTATAACATAATTTTATATTGAGTACTAATTTTACTCATTTTACTAAAGATACAAATATTTATAAAATCAATTCGTTTTTGATCCTAGGGTGTATCAAACCATCGCCACCACACCCACCTCTATTGCTAACATACACCTCTCTTATATTTGGGTGGTTTACTATAAATTTAAAACAACTTTTTTGTGTATTTATAATGCTTATGTCTTTAAAAAAAACTTTCTTTTTGGAAAAAAGTGTTCAGTTTTATACGGGCGAGGTGGTGGTTTGGTGCCCCCACTGCCCATCAGATACATCCGGTGATTAGAGTTTAACATAAAGTTGTAGCCAACTATTACATCTATCTTTTAACACAAAGAAATTTGTACTTCGATTAGAATTGATAAAGTTATGACAATTTAAGTGAAGAAAAACATTATTTTGACCACAGTTTCTTCAACAAATCCATATATAGAAAAAAAGGTACTTAAACCGTCATAACTTTTTAATCAATTGTTCGATTTTGATAATTTTTTCATCTTTAAAATACTGCAATAATCCTCTTTCTAATGATATATAACATTATAGTATTCAAACAATTCGAAATTTTTTACTTACGTACCTATATATATATATATATATATATATATATATATATATATATATATATATATATATATATATATATATATATATATATATATATATATATATGTATATAAGTATATATTTATATAAATATACTTATATATATATAATGTGTTTTTTTTTATAATAGCAAAAATTTTCTCTTGAATTATTTCAATTTTTGTTTTTATTCATAAAGTTTACCTTTTGTATCTTAGCAAAGCAAAAAATCGACTCAATATACTGATTTTGACTATTGGAAACAGATGGTCTGATGATGTATGTTCTATGCAGCATGATTTTAAATTATCAATTATCTCAAATGTAAAAGATATCAAACTAATTTGCAATTTATGTGCTAGGCAAAATATAAAATGAAAAGTTTTAGATTGATTTTATTATCTAGTTCATAAAACTGAAAAACTTAACAGCATTACTATTTTACTACTAATTAGAACTCTGTTACATTCTGTATAGGCATGACACCTACAGAATGTGATAGAAACATATCCATTGCAAATCAAAAGTTTCTGTCAGAAACACTAGACAATCTCACAAAAAACCATAATAATTCAATATTATATAAAAACGTGATACAAGAAAAATTTCTGAAATTTGCAGAGTTTTAAAGCCAAACTTCTTGGTTGCTTGTTCATTTAAGACATGTTGACTTAAAGAAATTAAAAAGTTAAAGGCTAGTTAAAATTTAATTATATGAAAAATTGGAAATATTTAATTTTATGATTGTTACATCCCATATGTTTAGATCAAAGATCAAAGTGCCTGATAAACTGAAACAAGCATACATAGCTCTGTTGCCTCTTTTTTGTTAAAAATTTCATAACTCATTAAACGTTTTTCAACTGGTCAAAATAAGACATTTAATATACATTTATCTTATTTTTCAAAAATTTATTTTATTTTTCTTTGGAATTAAAAAAACACATTTTTATTAACGGTGTGTTCACAATTGGTTTTTGTATGGCTCATACAAACTTGATAAAAAGTGATGGTACAAAGATATCATGGAATCATCTATGGTAAATAGATGAGGTTAAGGAAGAGAAAAGGTTGCAATGATAGTTTGTATAAAGTTAAAAGAAAAACTTTCATATAATTATTTGTTTGAATTTTTTTAATGTAAATAAGGGGGGGGGGGGGAGCTTTATTATCCCATCACACACTTAGTACGTTGTGGTTGTATATTACAATGTGTCACCATCAACCTTTAAAAAAATAAGTGCTCTAAAAGGTTACAAGCTAACGTGGTTTATGAGTTGATGAATTTACAACGGAAAAACCACAGATGTCCAAAATAAGTGTCTTGTTTTCAAAAGAACACTGTGAATAAATAATTCTTGTATTTAGCACAAAAATTGCATTTATATATTTTGTTAGGGCTAAATAGTCATAAAAATATATTTTAAATTAAATATATTATTAATAAGCAGATACCTAATGTCACTAAACACTAAATTTCATTTTTCTCACAGTAAGAAAAATGTGACATCTGAGGTTTTACCCATGTGGTCTACATTTGATTGATGGCAAAATGTACAAAGTACATATTTTTGTATACTTAAGAATGTTATGCTACCACATTTTAAAGACAAAATGCCTCAAGGAAGGATGTTTTAGCAGGACAATAACCCAAAGCGCACTTCAACCCTTGTGAAAAACTTTTTCAAAACCAAAGAAATTCGATTAATCGAATAGCCTTAGCAAAGTCCTGACCTTAATTCTATTGAATGTCTATTTAATCTCATTGATCGATAAATTTCAGGTCGAAAACCAACAAGTAAACGTGATTTATTGAATACTCTGAAACAAGAATTGGGAAAAATCAAATTTATTGTTATTATAAAGCTGGTGGACTCAATGCCTTGTCACTCTCAAGCAGCAATCAATGCTAAGGGCTTCCTGACGAATTACTAAAGCAATTTACTTTAAAATAAAGCATTTTCAATTTTAAAAATGTTTAAAATAAAAATCTAATTCAAGTCTTTTTTTTTGCCAAAATACTTTTGCACGCGCATATTTTAATTAAATGAACTTTTAAGATTAGATTGCTTAAATTTAGTAAAAATTCATTTGTTTTTAGATTTGTAATCAATTTTTTGACATTTTAGTGAAAATTTGAAAAAAATTGGACTTTTCATTCAAAAATTATCTTAAGTTATGCTCTCGTCCGATTACTTTTGCACGCTATATATATATATATATATATATATATATATATATATATATATATATATATATATATATATATATATATATATATATATACATATATATATACATATATATATATATATATATATATATATATATATATATATATATATATATATATATATATATACATATATATATATACATATATATACACACACACACACACACACACACACACACACAAACACACACACACACACACACACACACACACATATATATATATATATATATATGTAAACACGCCTTACTTTAGCCAGCTTAATGCCATTTATTTTTCATTTTATGGTGATAGTCTTCTTATTTTGGCTTGGGTTAAATTTTATGTTCGTTGTGTCCGCCATTTTTTTAAAGTTATGAACTAATTCTTGTCCATAAAATTATATCATTCTTTTTTTTGGCATGCTTAAAAAGAAAGGGGAAGAAAAAATTACCAATTAGTTTGATTTCGTCAAAATGTGATTTAAGTAATTTTAGCACTAAGGTCTTTAATTGCTTCTTTTTATTCCTCGGTCTTTAGTGTTGCTAAGGTAAAATTTAACGTTAAGTTTACCAGTAAACTTTGAAAAATTACCGGCTGGTAAACTTCGAAATTTTTTATTAAAAAGAAAGATGATGTTTATTGTTGAATAAAATATATAATATTTAAAATGAATTAAAAACTTCATTTTATCACATAATATTTATAGCTGTTAAAATACTCACTTCGTGAAATATACGTTTTTTTTTTAATCTGCTGACAATTCTTTTATACAACTTGAGATAAAGCCTATTTTATGCAAATATAATATGAAAAGTTTTCAAGACACCAGATTATAGCGTATAAATTGTAGAATAAACATTTAAAACTAAAACTTTTTCAAAATTTCCACGATCAAAAATTACCGGTAAATTTACATCAATACTACCACTACACCACGACCGCTTATCAAATCATACTCGATAAATAATAAATTGTCAATGAAAAAACATTTAAAAATAAAAACTCTTAAATTATACATTTTAGGAAAATATTTATATTCTATATTAACTCTTATACAAATTTTCTTTCTAAAAAAATATAGAAAATGCAAGATAAAAATAATTACATAAAATTATATATATAAAAAACTCTTTATAAAAATTACACTAAAAATTCTGGTCTAAAAAATGTTTGAATAAAATATATATCTCATTGTGATTACTAATTTCTTTAACAATTAACAAAAAAACTTATTATTATTTTCTAAGCTGAAAAAAAATAATTGCATTCAGTAATCAAAATAAAAAAAAACATATATTGAGTAAAGTATAATAAACGAATAAAGTATATAAAAAATAATTGAAATATACATTGAAAGAATAAAATTAAAAATGAATATATAAGTTATAAGAAAAAATTTATGAGCTAACACATAGAAAAACATATTGCAAGTTTTTTAGTGCTTCTTCTACTAGTATTACTAACTCTCTACTAGTAACCAAAATGAGATTTATGATTTTTTTATTTTATAAAATTATTAATGTAAATTTTGTGAATGTTTACTGTAGAAGGGTGTAAATGATTAGAACCAACTTTGTTAGGAAAATCTCTCTGTATGACTTCAGTAGAAGTGTATAAATTTGACGATTTCTTATTTAATGCTTCATAAGATTTATTTTTAAGTTCTAAATTGTTTAGCTGATTCTTCTTGTCATCATAAAATGAACTGTTTGAAGTGAGACTATACTTTGGGTTAACAACTAATTATGAAAAAGTAATTAAAAAAATTAAATTGTTTAATGTTATATGTAAAATTGCAGTACTAAATACTATTATTAATTAGTTATTATAAAAAAAATTAAAATGCAATGGTATACTTATCAAATGTGTTTTGGTGAATTGCACATTAAAAACATAATATCCTATTAAATATTTACCGTACATTACTTAAAAACTGACAACAGAATTGTATGTGTTGTCACGGTCGTTTAGATATTAGAAAAAAGCGTAAAGTTTAGGTACGCATGCGCCAGTATTTGTAAAAAAATTTAAAGTTTTTAAAATGGCCACGGTTCATAGATACAGAGTAAATATTAGATGGCAACCATTTATTTGCATTTTTTGATGTTATGTTCAGTATTGTAAACTTTTTATTTTTTTTATCAATAGATAAGTATCATACTTTTAATATTAAGCAAATAAAATATGTTTACAAACCAATTAAAATACGCATATTTGTATTTTTGCGAAAGCTATTTTGGTGTAGAAGAGCAACTTGTTTATTTTTTTGAAATAAATTTTCAGACTTAAAAAATTTTAATAAAAAATTTAAAAATTTTTTTTACTTCTTTTATATTCTTTTCTTTATAGTTGATTACTTTTGGTCATTGCTTAAATTTAATTTTATAAAAATTGTATTTTTACTCGTTTGTGTAGTTAAGTAGTATGATTTTTCTCATAACTTTGTTTTGGTGCATTTTATTCGATCATGTTATAAAACTAAGGATCATTAAATGTGAAAAATAAAACAAAATACTTTAACTTAATTTACTACTTGAAAAGTAATGTTTACTTACATACACTGTGTAAAATATAAAAACACACACACACACACACACACACGCACACATATATATACACACACACACACACACACATATATATATATATATATATATATATATATATATATATATATATATATATATATATATATATATATGAATTACACGCACACATATATATATATATATATATATATATATATATATATATATATATATATATATATACACACACACACACATATATATATAAATATATATAATATTGCTAGATATAAATTTGTAAAAAAGTGATTAAAAGAAAGATTATCTGATCTAAATTCTGGGCACGTAAATATTTTATATGTTTTTATTTTTAGATGGAAAAGCATAACAACAATTTGAATTACTTGTGCAGAATTTGTTCAAAATGGGTAGGAAGAAGGCAGTATATAATGAACGATACCCTTAGAATGGTTGCAGAAATGACATAGTTGTTGAAAATGCACCTTTCACATTTCAAAAAAAAAAGAAAGGAAAGTTTGAAATTAAAGAAGCTCCTTGGGGTTGTATAACTGATTTACGTAATCATATTTTGAGATATCTTGAAAATTTGGAAAGGTATGTTAATTACTTCAAGAAAATTTTATGTGTTATTAATCTTAGAAAAATACGTCAAATGTTAGTTTTTTGCTTAAAACAATTATTTTCGTTGTTTATTCACAGCTTTACATATTGTTTTAGTTGTAATGGTCTGGTGCATCATAAGTTCATTCCAGATAAAGAAATTCAAATAAAAATAGGAGGAGATTATGGTGGGGGTAGTTTCAAGATGAGCTATCAGATTGTCAATACCCTAAACCCAAACAATACCGAAAGTACGATTGTTTTTAACATGTTTGAAGCAAAGGACTACAGAGTAAATATTAAAGTAGCCATGACAAGATTTCAAAAACAAGTAGAAAACCTCCAAATAATTAATTATAAGTATGTTCTGAAGTATCAATATATATATATATAAATATATATATATATATATATATATATATATATATATATATATATATATATATATATACATTTTATAGGGATTATAACATTAGAGTATTTATCTTCAGAGATTATGCGTTTCTGTGTGTGTTGTATGGCATCTCAGGAGCCTCAGGTATACTTATAAACTGATAATACCTCAGGTATACTGAATATATATATATATATATATATATATATATATATATATATATATATATATATATATATATATATGTATACTAATTTTGGTATTCATTTAATTATAATATGAAAATCTTAAGGTACTCACTGTTGTTTGTTCTGTAATGCAACAGCAGACGAAATGAAAATTTGCAGAAACGAAAGACCAGTAATTGATATCCGCACAATTGAAAGCCTTCAAATTGACTTTAAAAAATTTATGGAAAGTGGTGGTCTCAAGAAAAATGATAAGTATAACAATAATGTTATAACAGAGCCAATCTTGAGAATACCTCTAGATCAGATAAGTTTTTTATGTTTTTTTAATTTTGATTTACAGTTGCTTTTAGCATATTTAATTTATATATGTATATAAATTTATATATGTATATAAATTTATATATATATATAAATATATATATAAATATATATATATATATATATATATATATATATATATATATATATATATATATATATATATATATATATATATATATATATATATATATATATAGAGAGAGAGAGAGAGAGAGAGAGAGAGAGAGAGATTTTTATATATATAAAATAAAAATTATATATACAAAATTCTTATTTTTAGAAAAAAATTTATTACTTATGTTTATGCATAGGTTTCTTTACCAAGTCTGCATATTGCTCTTGGTGTTTATTTAAAATTTTTCAACATGTTCGAGGAAGAAGCACATGGTGTTGACATTATGATGGCAGCAAAAATGGTTTATCTGAACCTTATAATAGCTTTATTTTGAAACAAAAACAAATTTCTGTTTTGAAAAATTGTATCTCAGGTCTTGATGATCAAATTGAGTTAATTAGTGATGATTTTGCTACATCTATATTAACTAATCCAGATGAAGTAGAAAATATTATATCAATTTTCATCTGTGAATATGACTTTCTAACCAAAACCAAAGATAAAAAAGTAAGAAAGTAATTTAAGATTTATTTCAAAATTATTTTAAATTCCTTTACTTTTTAAAGTCGTAAACTTTTTTAAACTTTTTAAATTAAAATTATGTTTATCTTATAGATACAAGAGTGTAATACTTTGGAAAAAGAATATATTTTAAAGAAAAGTGAGGGACCATGTACTCAACAGATTGAGGTTATTTTGCAACAATTTAAAGTTCAACGTCAGGCGTATCACGGAAAAAGTTTCATAGGAAACCATGTACATAAAATGCTTAAAGTATGGTGCTATATTTATATATCTTTATAATTAGAGAGAGAGATTTCGGAGACATCATTGAGACGAATTTTGCATAAAGACCTTGGTATGACGCCATACAAAGTCCAATTGGTTCAGGAGTTGAAGCCAACTGACCATCCAATGCGTTTTCGCTTCGCTAAGTGGGCCTGCGATCGACTTACAGAAGATGCCGATTTTGCCAAAAAAATCATCTTTTCAGATGAAGCTCATTTTGATCTTGGCGGGTATGTAAACAAGCAAAATTGTCGCATTTGGGGCACAGAAAACCCGCACGCATACATTGAAAAGCCGATGCACCCAAAACGAGTCACTGTTTGGTGCGGATTTTGATCCAGAGGCATAATTGGGCCATTTTTCTTCGAAAATGAGCAAGGAGTGGCCCTTACAGTCAATGGCGATCGTTATCGGGCCATGTTGACCGAATTTTTGTTCACAAAAATTGAGGAGGATATTGGCAACATTTGGTTTCAACAGGACGGCGCTACGTGCCACACAGCCGAAGCTACACTCGATGTTTTGCGCCCTGTTTTTGAAGATCGCATTATCAGCAGCAGAGCTGATGTCGTTTGGCCACCTCGGAGCTGCGATTTGACACCGTTGGACTATTATTTGTGGGGTGCCCTGAAAGATGAGTGTTACGCCGACAAGCCAGAGACAATTGACGCTTTAAAGGACAATATTCGTGAAGCCATTGGTGAAATACAGCTGCACACAATCGATAATGTGCTTAAAAATTGGACCGATCGTGTAGGCTACTGCATGGCTAGCCGAGGCAGCCATTTGAATGAAATTATTTTCCATTATTAACCGGAAGGATTGTACTTTCAAATAAAAAAAGACATTTGAGAAAATATTCAGTAGTTTTTTTTATAGCATTTTCAAAAAAAAAAAAAATTATTTGGCGGACCCGTTATAATGTCTTCTCTTCTAAAAGTTCAATAACAGCAGTTCAATTAACACAACTTGGTATGTTTTTTTAGACATGAGGGGATTAAATGGTTAATGAAAACTCTTTCCAACCCATCGATAAATAAATTAATCTTTAATTACTTTTATTATTGAAAAAATTATAATCCGTTTTTGCAATAAGTAGTTTAAAGGGTATTATGGAAGTGAAATTATAAGTAAATATATAAACGTGTTTATAGTATGTTTGAGAACAAAATAAAATTTATATTAAATTAAAAATTTGCTTTACTATTGCTTTCTATTTATCTTTAGAAACACATATTGCTGATTTAATGCAGTTTTATCGCGCTAATTGGTCGGATGATTCAGTGCCACCGAAGTTAAATATGTTGGAAGAACATGCTATTCTGTTTTTGAAAAAATGGAGTGCTGGGTTTGGATATTACGGCGAACGAGGAGGCGAATCCATTCATCACGATTTTAATAAATTATTTACCATATATCAATCCATTCCTTCTCCAACAAAGCGGTTAAGCAGTATTATGAAATCCCACCATCAAAAAACAAACCCTATTAACAGAAAGCATAAACCAACCTTGAGAAAAAGAAATTTAATTATTTTAATGAATATTACAATTATAAAATGTTAAAAAGAAAAGTATAAATAATGTATTTAAAGTGTATAAAATATATTTAAAATATTTATAAAAAGATATATATATATCTTATAATATATATATCTTATAATATATATATTATAATATATATATTATAATATATATATATATATATATATATATATATATATATATATATATATATATATATATATATATGTGTATATATATATATATATATATATATATATATATATATATATATATATATATATATATAATACAAAATAAATTGTAAATATAAAAATATATTTAAATATTAGACAAAAAAGAAAAAGAAAGTTACCAAGTATATTTTTTTTCTTTGTTAGTTGCATTGCTTACTTGTACTAAAATTGATTATTTAACAAAGGATAATAATAATAATAATTAATAATATCAACAATATATAATATATTAGTATATAATATGGTCCTAATAGATACTAGTAGTTATTCCCCCCCCCCTCACTCTTATTTAATAATGTAATGTAATTGATTAATATTGGCTTATTTTCCTAATATTTTGTAGTGTTGATCAGTAGTATATAGCTTGTTTTCTTGTTTCTGAGGTTAGCGCGCTTGCCTCAGAAACAAGAGATCCTTGGTTCAAACCCATCTCTGAGCAAGTATTGCAACTACGGTAAGGAAGGAGGTGTGTCATCTTTCTGTTAAATGCTATTCTGCGGTGTTCTGTGCTAAGACGGTAAGGACTTCTTGGAACACCTAAAATAAGTGACGACACGTGCAATGGGACACGGGTTCTAAAACAGTGGTTTTGCTGCGTATATATTTTATGGACGTTACTGATACAACGGATACTGCAACTTTTTCTTAGGGGTGTCCATATTATATATACGCACAAAACCACGGACTTAGTCGTTGAAAAGATACAGATGTGTATTTTGTGACATTAAACGATTCTTAGGGGTCGTCCACAAATTACGTCACGCATTTTTTGACCGTTTTAGACTTACTCCTCCCCCCCCCCCACCTTTTTTAAACATCGTAACTCTTTAGTAACAAGTTCGTCGCAAAACCACTAACCCCTCCCCTTTTTCCTTTAAGCTCCCCACCACCTAAAGAAAAAACTCATAATTCTTTGTATCCGCCCTTGACGTACGCATTATTAATTACAAAATCAAGACCCCTCATGCATATTTTTTAAACATTAAAAATAAAGGATGTCAAAACTTTTTGTTAGTTCAACATTTTTATGTAATTAATTAAAAGACAGGTAGTTTAAAATTGCAAAGCATTAAAGTAAATAAACAAGATCAAAACTTTGTGTTAATTTTTCCTGCATTTATTTGTAAAAATGGGTATTAAAGACAGTCAGATGAGTTAAACTCATCATTTGTATAATATTATTAGTTTAATTGAAGAGCTAAAACTATATTAGAGTATAATTTTAATATATTATTATATACTCTATAAATCTCTCTAAGCTTAAAGTTAATAAAGGGAAATAAGTTTATAAAATAACTTTTAATTATATTTTCATGGCATCCAAATTTATTACAATTATACATACAGTTTTTCTTTATACAATCATAGTTTTTAAATCTCAAAGCTTTTAAACATTAAAAAATTAAAATCGAGTTTGAGCTTCTGACACATAAGAACATGACACTGTGCTTTAAATGATCAAATCATTTCCTTGAAGAGTTTTTAAAGATGTTGTCTAAAAAAAAAATTTAACAAAATAATAGTAGTATTTAGGAATGAACTTGCTTCAAAGTTATCATTAAATCTTAAAACAAAAAACCTTTTACACAATGAAAACTAAAAAAAGTCTTTTTCAGAAGGCCTAATGAAAAAAGAAGAAAAATAGTACTAACAAAATTAGCTATAAAATTAATCTTTGCTTCAATACTGTCTAAAGTTGAAATAGATAAAAAATTAAATTAAATAAGGCATTATATTAATCTATATGACATTATTAAAGTCTATAAATTAACATAAATATAAAAACAATACTACTAAATCATCAATCTTAATAATCATGATATATATCAATATTGTCTAACTGTACATTACCAGCTATTAATGCAATTTGATATCTAAAAAGTAAAATCCAACCATATTTAACTTGATCATAACATTATTTTAATTAATTCAACTTAAATTTTTTTATTTCTTTAAATTTTAATTAAATTAACTTATATGTGACTTAAATATTATATAAATACTACAATTATGACGACAAGTAAAGTCCTGTAAAAAATACTTAAATTTTAAGTATTTTTTACAAGACCATAATTGTCGTCATAATCGTTGATCCAATATTTCAACCCTATATATAAAAAATCGAGTAACTTGTTTAACTTTTAGTTTAATATGAATTCAAATTAACTTAAAAATTAAATTAAAAAGTTTTAAATCGTAAAGTTTTTAAACTTTAAAAATATGTAAAATCTGGTTTCAGCTTCTGTCACTTAAGAAAATGATACTGTGCTTTTAATGATCAAATTGTTTTCTTGAAGTGTTTTATAAAATCATCTAGGGAAAAAAATGTAAACAAAATAAATTTGAATCAAGAAAATTTAGGAATGAACTTCTTTCACTGTTTTCATTAAATGTCAAAATTAATACTAAAAAAAGGCACCTTTTAGACAATGAAAACTAAAAAAAGTCTACTGAAGAAAATTTAATGAAAGAAGAAGAGAAAATAGTACTAACAAAGTCAGCTATTAAATTAACCCCCACTTTAATGTCATTAAAGTTAAAGTAGATAAAATTATGTAAATTCAAAAAATTAAGAATCTTGAACAATATATGTTATAAAAACACAAACTAACATAAATATAAAATCATATATAATACTAATAAATATAAATAAGCATTGTCTAACTGTACATTACCAGCTACTAATGCAATTTGGTATTTAAATTAGTAAACCAAACCATATTTAAGTATTTTTTACAAGATTATAACTGTCGTCATAATAGTTGTTCCAATATTTCCAATATTATAGGGTTGAAATATTGGAACAACTAATATGATGATAATTATATAGTCTTCTAAAAATAGTACATATAAAAAAATAGATGTATTTTAGATTTAGTACATGTAAAAAAAACAAGTAACATTTTAACTTGATTAATTTTTAGTTTAATATGAATTAATAAAATTAACTTAAATTTCATGTAAGCTATGTATATTAATGTGTTTCTAAAAAATGCTTGTCTTGTATGCTCTTTTTAATTCCTGAAATATAATAAAACTTTACATAGCTTATACTTATGTAAACAGCTTATGTAATATGCCCATTTCTCTCTCTCTCTCTTTATATATATATATATATATAAATATATATATATATATATATATAATATATATATATGCATATATATATATGCATATATATATATATATATATTTATATATATGCATAAATATATAAATATATATATATATTTATATATATGCATAAATATATATATATATGCATAAATATATATATATAAATATATATATATATATATAATATATATATATATGCATATATATATATATATATATATATATATATATATATATATTTATATATATATATATATATATATATATATATATATATATATATATATATATATATATATATATATATGTATATATATATATTTGTTTAAATTTTATTACGTTTTTATATCTCTAATTTTATAACATAGTGGATTAAAATGCACCAGAACAAAATTCAAGAAAAAACTAAGCTCTTAACAAGCTAAACATGTTAAAATACATTTTTACAGAAAATTAAACTTAAGCAACAACCAAAAGAAGGTCAAAGTATAAAGAAAGTAATAATAATAATGAAGAAAATTTTTTTTTTAATTTGTACAGTTAGAAATTCTCAAAATTTATTTAAAAAAAATAAACAAACCACTCAATGTTACAAATAAAAGTTTTAGCCAAAATACAAATTAAAACTTTAAAAATAATTGGTTAGCGTATTTATTTATTTACTTATACAAAAAAGGCATTTACTTATTGATTTAGATCAGTAATATGGTTGCAACATTAACTTTTACAAAAATAAACTAAAAATAACAGTTGCTTTATAAAAAAGATTATGTAGCTAAGAACCGCAGCCATTTTAAAAACTCTGAAATTTATATAAACTTCTGGCACATGCGCACCTAAACTTAACGCTCGTAAACGACCGTGTTGTATAACTATTTAAAAAAAAAAGAAATTAATAAATACATGTCGTAAAGTTTATATTGACAAAAAATAAAACTAACCAATGGAATAATAAGTATCATACTTTTTATGAACAAATAAAATAATAACCCTAACAGCATATTTTTTAGGTAGATTAATAATACAAAGTGACATAAAATAATAAACATCGTAAAATACTTTATAGACAATGTAAATAGCAAATCTAACACTATTACTTTAAAAAAGTAGTAAAGCCTTTTACAAACATAATTCTTTTATAAACATTACAAACAAACTATTCTTGCCTTAAGTTTAGCCAAGTCTTTTAAAAATGAATCGGTTTTAATTGTACTCAGAACTCGGCGTTCCATTGCTGTGGCCATCCCACTGAGGCGGTCCTGATAAAGAGTCGATGGAAGGCAATTTTTGATAATCTTTAATTTTAAAAAAATTCTTTCTTCGCTGGCCACTGATACCAGGAGGGTAAGCAAACGTCTCAATGCTACATACACATTTGGAAAGATGTCAATGATACGGTTTTTTGTAATATAAGACAATGTTGTTTTGGGGCAACTATCGTTTGGCAACATTGGAGCTTATATTATTATTTCATGTCACTCCAAATTGATGTAGCTCTAAACAGCATCATAAATCTCATCAATGTGGTATCGCAAAAATTCGTCTATCCTTCTCTCCCAACGGGTTCAACTTAGAGGTTTTACAATCAAGTTGTTTACATAATTTGTTAATATATTTCATCTATGGGTTGATTCAGAAAAAAAATTATAAACCTCCTGAATATTGTTGAAAAAGAATAATAATATGGATTCAACTTTTATATATCAACAAAAGGAAAATCACTCAGTATAAAGGATAGTACACCTGAAAAAAAACCTGCTAGACGTTTTATCAGACAATTATCTGTTCAAATTGTCAAAGAATTACAAATTGTATGAGAACTCTCACTATTTAAAACAAAAGATATGATAGCAGTTCTTAGAAAAGGTACGATAGCAGTTCTTAGAAAAAGTATGGGCAAAAAGTCATCTGTTGAATCGAACATCTTTGAATCACTAAATGAAATTGTAGAAACTCTAAATTTTATGAAGTTGAAAACGTTATGGAGTATACATGGGGATTATTCTTGAAAGTTATTGTAAATATACTTGGTCCTGAATGGGAATAATGTAAACTCTGAAAGATTTTTAAATAGTAGAGTTCAAAGATGCCAGATACTTGGAATCAATGAAGTCAATCCAGAACCAAATTACAATTTATGTCTTATTCTAGAAAAGCTAAACTTGCAGAATGTTCAACTTAGTATAGCCCAGCGCTGGCCATGACAATCTCGCTGGCGAGAGCTGCATATAAATAATGACGTGGCCGAAGAGCCGCAATAAGTATGTTGCTATGCCAACTTCATCTTTAAAAAAAATAACTGGCGAACGTAAATTTAGATTTTTATACATTAATATTTTGATTTTTTAAATGGAAATTGTAATTTTATAAATAAACTTAGTATGTACACAATTTATATTTAGTATTTAGTTTTTTTCACAATAAAGAAAGTAAAAGCTATTCTTTAAACGCAAACTTGGCTACATAAAATCTGATTCTTTTTTATTCACACTAGAAAACCATTTGTAGAAAAAATTGAGAAAGTATCTCTAAATCATTTTTTTTTTTTTTGAATTAACACAATTACAACAACCATAAATTTCCTTATAAAAATAATTGTATGCAAGGTATAAAAATTTAAAGATAAAAAGGTTTCTTTGAGAAAAAAAATTAGTTTAATGTATATGAATTAAACTTGTTTTTATTCGAATTGAACATGCTTATAACCACTTAATAGCATAAGTTACTAAAAACTGCAAAATATCAAATAAACAAACGACTACACAATAAAAAAAAAATTTCAATGAACTTCAATTAAGTTCAAATTACTTTTATTTTTACAATTGAAAAATATCTTTCCATAATTCAGCAAAAAATTAGACATAACAGAGAGAATTCTTTTTATAACATCAATTATTTTTTGTAAAAGACCAAAAGACCATTAGAAAATTCTTCTTGTATAATAACTTGCAAAATTTACTATAAACTTATTAGGGACTAAGATTTTCAACACTACTGGTATGTTTTTTAAAATCTGGTTTCAAGCTTGTAGTTAATATTCTAAGCAACTGTAACAAATGTTCACTAGTAAGATTGGCACGATACTTTGATTTAACAAATTTCATAGTCAAAAATAAAGATTCATATGTATATGTTGCACCAAAAATTTAAATAAGTTTTATACTAATCCTTTTTAGTTGAGGATACTTAACTTCACGAACCATTTTCCAAAAAACTAATAAAGCTAGTGTTTTATGCAGTATTTGAAGATTTTGATCTTCTTGGAGATCTAGTAATTCTATTTTATATCGAGATGTTTCTTCAAGTGTATTTTCTGGTATTGGACAACCATCACTAATTATATCAATTAAAAAAGGGTTTGCTAAAAATGCTAATGATGATTTAAGAGCATACAAATCTTTAAACCTGTTTTGAAAGTCTTCGATAAATTCTGTAGTTTTTTCCGGTATGATTCAATCTTATGATCATCATACTGAATTGTAGGATTAGGATTATGAATCATCTTCTTCATTTGAAGAAAATGATTAAAAGTTTTTAAGGTAAGATCTTTCTGAAATAGAGCAATTTTTTTTTGAAAACTAAATATAGTCTAAGCAAGATCAGATATATTTTTTTCTTTTCCCTGACAAATTCAGATTTTGTAAATGTTGCATTACATCAATTAAAAATAAAAGCAAAAAATTCACATCATCAAAGATTTCAAATGCTTTTCAAGCAAAAAACATTTAATTTGTTCTAATAGTTTTACAAACCTATAAAGAACGTCACTACTTAAAAGCCACCTTACAGCACAGTAAAACGACAAGTCACTTGGTTTGTCAGCAAGATCTAATTCACTAATGAAATTTTTAAACTGTCTGTGATTTTTTGCAACAGATCGAATATAATTTACAAACTCCAGCACTGACTTAAAAACAATTGGAAAATTAAGATGTTTTGCTGCTAAATGTTCTCGATGAACCACACAATGAACTGGGATACTCTGGGTACGTAGGATCACTATTTAGTAAACCCATAAGCCCAATGTGTTTTCCAACCATTGCTGTTGCACCATCTGACATTTTAAGAGCTGCATGCGGCTCGCGAGCCGCTATTTGGCTATCCCTGGTATAGTCTTTGATTTAAAATTTGTTAATTCAGTATTTGGTTATCATCTCATGCTGGCTTGAAAGCATGTCTTTGGTGTAAGGGATTACTAATAACAGAGTCAGGAAAACTGAGATCTCTGGAAAGTTTGGATTATTTTATTCCAAATACGCTGAGACTGGATTTAATAAGACACTTATGAAAGATTGCATGAATGTAATAAATCCCAGAATTATCTTCCTAGAGGAGGATTCGATAACCTTAATACAGTATCTTGTAGCGTGGTTTTGATGAGTGGTTGAAATCAAAAATTATTCTTCAAAGAGGTTAACAAGGTAGGAGTTGTTATGGCAACAACTCAAATGCTATCATTAAACATTTTGATGTCATTAAAAACACTCATTGTCATCTCACTCTCTTTGTTGAATGCCTTAAAAACTTCAGATCTGTTAAAGATGCTTGCTTTGGGAACACTTTAGAAAGCGGATTTGAGAAACCTATTTCCAAGTTAAAGAATTCATATATATCTTCACAAAATCTAGCTTTAATTTTTGGTAAAAATTAAATTTGAGTTGAAAAAATTATATTATTTTGTACTATGTAGTTTCATTTGTCAAGTATCATGGATACAGTTTAGGAAGATATGCTGAACAATGTGGTGAAGCAATACGTGCCAATTTTAAACCAATCTGGTCTTGACATAAAAGAAAGGACGAACATTCAGAGCATAGCGATAAACTTTTAACAGCTGTTAAACATTTTGGAGAAAGTAACCTAATGTTTATGTTTTTTTTTTCTAATTGAAAAAATAATTATATTCATTTTACTATATTATTACTTTTAATGTAGAAAAATAAATTTTTTAAAATTGTGAAGAAAATCCAATTAAAAGTTTATTTTTTTAAATTTCAGAGTCAAAAACTTTTGAGACATAGGCCAAGGAGGTTATGTGGATCAGAGTAGCCAATACTTCTGACTATTATTTCAGACTTCTAAAACAAAAATTTGTAAATTATTATTTCAGTCTTCTAAAATAGCCAACAAAAATTTATAAAAAGCAAAGTGCTCGGTCAATTACATATATACATGAGGCAAAAAAACACAAGAATTTGATCAACCTATAACTTCTTAGTTTAATTAAATTAAATGAATTAACCTTGAGGCTAATATAAAAAAAACCCTCTAAAAAATCATTATAAAGCTAGTTTATCTAACTAGTCGCTAGCTCATTTCTTACTGGGAAGAGGCTAGAAAAGCTAAAAACAAACAAACATGGAATTTTGCATAAAATACCATCAAAAAAAGGAAAATTGCTTTCCCATGAAACCATCGATCTTGTTAATAGCTTTTATCGCAGTGATCAGTACATATAAATTAATGACTTAAAGCATCAATTCTCCAGTTTTTCCAGCGTGTTTTTTAAAAACAACCTTTTTTCAGTTTTTCCAGCAGACACCCTGTAGTAGTTGAATGCAGCATTGTCAAAAATGTTTACAAAATATATAAAATAACTAAACAAATTTTTTCAAAAAAATTAGATTTTCCTTCTTTTCTTCTTACAAATCAAGCAATATTTTTGAATTTTGAAAAATTCAAACGTTGCAAATAAGCTAAAATGCACATTGTCTAGGTATGTTTTAAGGAATATATTCTGATTGATTTGATGGATCCTGCGCATAGAAGATATAAATTAAAAATAAATAAAAACTATTATGACACTGGTCAGGACCTGAACTTAAATAAACAAGTTAAACATTGAACTATTTTAGTCTTTTCTTTTCATAATTGTTTAATGGTAGATTTTTAATTTCATAATGGTAGCTTTTTGATTTTATAATGCTAGATTTTGGTACTAATTTTACTGTTTAATAACACTATTATCTAATACTAATTTCTTGAAATGTTCAATATAATCTATATCACACTTCTAGCCTACTCTACAATAACTGTTAAACAGCCGTCATTGCAAAACTCAAAATCGATATGTTACTCTAAAACGTCTTTCGAAACTATAAAATATGAGTTAACTTTGTTTATACAAACATCGTTATGGCAATACCAACAAGAAAAGAAAATAATACTAAAAGAAAATGCTTTCTAAACTTTCTATTATTGTTATCAGGTGACAGAGAAACATGACCCGGGCCAATGTATTTAAATCAAACTAACGCAGAACTGGAAAAATTTGAAAACATACGATATTCAAAAGGCTTGCAATTCTTTCATTTAAATATTCGTGGTCTGTGAAACAATCAATCTAACATCGTCAATCTATTTGTCTAAATAAGATAAATGATTGGTTTACAACAAATAAACTCTCATTAAACGTCAAAAAAACAAAGTATACATTATAAAAAGTCGCAAGGACTAAATCTTCCCCTTAAATTATCAGATCTATTTTCAAATAATAAAGAAATAAAACAGGAAGACTTTATACAGTTCTTAGGAATAGTTATTGACAACCATTTATCTTGACTTCCCTATATTAAATATTTACAATCAAAAGTTAGCAAAACCATCGGTATGATGTAACAAGTTCATCTTTATGTTAAAATGCTATGTCTTAAATTAGTTCACTTCTCTTTAATTTATTGTTTCATTAAGTATTAAATATTAGTTTTATTAAGTATTAATTATTATTAAATATTAAGCCAATATTAAATGGGGTTTTTCAAACAAAATATTAACATATTCGGATTGACTAAAACCCATAATAGCAAAGACAACCCTAGTGAATTATATGATATTGAGTGCCATACATTTTTAAACAGCACACATCAAAATGGACCTGGTGGAGGTGTTGCAGTTTATATATCCAATAAGTTAAGGTGGGTGAGACGTAACGATCTACAAATTAACGAAATAGAGAACATTTGTTTTGAAATAATTCTACAAAATACAATATAAAAAGAGTAAATTATTATGTGTCATGTATTGCCCACCAGAAGGCTCAAAATACCTAAACCCCAACTTCCCTAACCTATTTTCGGAAATAATATCTAAGTTTGATTCCATAGAAACAATATTTTTTAGGAGATCTCAATGTTAATTATTAAAACCAAACTATCATATCGAAATAAATCTATGCTACAATTCTATTGTTTCAAACAACTAACAAAAAGCGCAACAAGAACAACATTAACATTTTTTACCTTGATTGACATAATTTATTCAAATAATCCAACTCCAATATCAAAATCTTTTGTAATATCGATATCCCTTCGTGACCATGATCTGACAGGATGCATTTTAAATCCAATCATGCTAAGTACAAACCAAAAATAAAGTGTAGAAATTTTAAACAATACACTAAACAAAGCTGCAAGCAACCATTATTAGAGTTGAAAGTTACTGGAAGAGAAAAGATGAAGTTTATAAAGCAAGATAATGATTGACAGACGACTTAAAAGATTGCAAATTATATGAATCAGGAAAACAAGATAAAGGAAGCGAATTCTAAAGAACTGATGTTCAAGGAAAAAAACTAGACAAATAAGAGTTTTTGGAACACTTAGGAACAGTCACAGTAAAAGGATGAGACTTAATTGAGTGACGAGTAACATGAGAATGAATTTTAGTAGATGGCACAAGAGACGCTAGCTCTTTAAAACAGTGCCTATTGTAGTATTTGTAGAAAAGAGAAACACTACGACAATGTGATAATGGTTGGAGGTTGGCTGCATGAGCAGGTCCAACTATGTTTACAATGCGTTTTTGCACCATGTCTAAAAGAGAAAGGGCATCATTGGAAAATCCGCCCCAGAAATGGCAACATTATTCCATTCAAGGATGGATGAGATTTATAGAGATAAAGAATAGAATTCGGAGTAAGAAAGTGTTGAGCACAATAAAGAGATGCAACCTTAGCAGATGCTAATTTTGCAATGGCTTTAATATATGGTTTCTAAATGATAATTAGTTTGGTTTTCAACGTAAACGATCAACAAAACAGTTGTAACACAATTGTAACAGTTGTAACAGCTGCAACACAGTTTGTATATAACATAAAACGAAAAGTTGATGAAGATAAATTAGTTAGGGCAATATTTCTTGACTTGAGTAAGACATTTGACACTTTAAGTCACGGAATACTTATCAACAAGCTTAACAGTTATGGTGTTTGTGATACTGAACTCTGCTGGATTAAAGATTACCTATTTAACAGATTTCAAACAATTTTTTTTCAAAACACGATATCTAAAACAGGAAAAGTTGTATGTGGTGTACCTCAAGAATCCATATCAAGCCCTATACTTTTTGTTATTTACTTTAATGACCTGGCATCTTGCTTGAAACATACAAAATCTATTATTTATGCTGACAATACAGTCATATACATTCCTAGAAAAGATATATTTACTATAGAATCACATTTTTCATCCAATACGGAAGAAATCTCAAAATAGTGTATAAAAAACGAGCTAATACTCTACCTTGGAGTCGGTAAAACAGAGTCCATGCTGTTTGGTACAGGAAAATCTCTTTCAAGACAAGCAAACACAAATGTTTCTTACAACTTCAACTCAATGTTTCACCTTGAGCTATAATTACCTTGGCATCGACCTAGACCCGATGCTTAACATGAGTAATTATTTTAACAATGCTTATAAAAAAGCTTGTGACAGACTAAGACTACTTAAAAAAATTAGGTATTTGTTAACACCTCTTGCAGCAAAACACATTTAACAGTTGACTATTATACCCGTTTTAGCCTACTGCAGAAATCTTTGCCTCAACTTACTAAAATCAAAAACAGATAAGCTGGACTCTTTGCATAAACATGCATCTTGTATAATAAATGCAAACAACAAACACAAAATGAACTCAAAATCACCATTCTTACAAATTCTCATTGCATCTGTCTATTAGCGAAGCAATCCATTCTTGGTTTATTATGCTCAAGCTTTACTATCTACTTAGAAGTTGTCAACCATTTAAAAGCAACATGAAATAACTGCAACCTAATTTATATTCCAAAAATCCAATTTGAGTTTGCTAGAAGTTCTTTCTATTACTCTGGAGCAAAAACCAATAAAAATAAAACACAAAAAACCATCATCAACAAGTTCTCTAAACCTATCATTCACTAATGTTTGTGTTCTTTCGAAGTAACCTTTCTTTTGTTGAGTCTTATCTCTTCTTGTGATCTTAGTGTTGATGGTTATCTTCCTTTAACTCGTAAAGACTCCAATAGTCACATGCTTGGCCTATGCATTTACATTCTTAAGAAATCACCCATTTGTCGGGAAACTAGGTTAGAATCCACAGACAATATTTTTTTATGTGCTTTCGTTTAGCACCACTTTACTCTATCACCTTTCTCTTTGTTCTATATCGCTCTCCTTTATCTCAAGACTGCACACTTTTTGATGTTATTTCTGATCAAAATGACTAAGCCTTCTCTCTTTATCCGTTGACAATTTTTTTGTTGTTGACGACTTTAATGCTCATCACACTGAATGGCTTGGCTCTAGTGTCAGTGACTCTGCAGGCGTTAAGGCCCACAACTTTTGTCTTTCTCAACCTCTAACTTTAATAGTCAACTTTCCATCTCGCTTTCCAGACAACTCGAATAATTTACCTTCTCCACTCGACTTATGTTTTGTTTCTGATCCTAGTCAGTACACAGTTTCTCCACAGCCACCCTTAGGTACTTCTGATCACAGTTTGATTTCTTTAAAACTATTATCTCATTCTTCTTCATCATCAGAATCCCCCTATCATCGTACCTCTTACAACTACCTTAAAGCTGACTGGGAATCTTTCTGTGATTTTCTTCGTGATGGCCCTTGGGTAGAAATCTTTTGTCTTTATGCTGACAAATGTGCTTCGTATATAACTTCTTGGATTCAGGCTGGCATGGAATTTTTTATTCCCTCTCGAAGATTCTAAGCCAAGCCTCACTCTTCTCCTTGATTTTCCTCACTAATCGTAGTATAAAAGTTGTCCTCGATGAACAGCACTCTTCTTCATATACTGTAACTTCAGGGGTTCCTCAAGGTTCTTTCCTTGCCCTTATGCTTTTTTTAATTTACATTAAAGATCTTCCAGATATTCTCACATCTAAGGTGGTATTGTTCGCTGATGACACTACCATTTATTCTTGTTTTGATAAGAAGCCAACACTCACTGGTTGCTTTGAGGGTGCATTTGAGCTTGAAAAGGATCTCACTCCTGCTACAGCATAGGGCTCACAGTGGCTGGTAAACTTTAATTCAGATAAACTCAATTTTTTTCAGCCAATCGTTATCGTAATAATTTAGATCTTCCTTTATTTATGAACGGTTTTTAGGATTAAATCTTATTTAATTCATCTTAATTCTAGGATTAAATTTTACTTCCGATCTTTTTTAGAAAACCATATATCAAATCTATTGCAAAATTAGCATCTACTAAGGTTGCATCTCTTTATTGTGCTCAACACTTTCTTACTTCGGATTCTATTCTTTATCTCTATAAATTTCAAGTCCGGTCTTGTAAGGAATAGTTGCCATATCTGGGGCAGATCTTCCAATGATACCCTTTCTCTTTTAGACAAGGTGCAAAAACGCATTGTAAACATAGTTGGACCTGCTCTTGCAGCCAACCTCCAACCATTATCACATTGTCGTAGTGTTTCTCTTTCTCTTTTCTACAAATACTACAATAGGCACTGTTTTAAAGAGCTAGCGTCTCTTGTGCCATCTACTAAAATTCATTCTCATGTTACTCGTCACTCAATTAAGTCTCATCCTTTTACTGTGACTGTTCCTAAGTGTTCCAAAAACTCTTATTTGTCTAGTTTTTTTCCTTGAACATCAGTTCTTTAGAATTCGCTTCCTTCATCTTGTTTTCTTGATTCATATAATTTGCAATCTTTTAAGTCGTCTGTCAATCGTAATCTTGCTCTATAAACTTCATCTTTTATCTTCCAGTAACTTCCAATTCTAATAGTGGTTGCTTGCAGACTTGTTGGAAGAGAAAATGTTAAAAATAAATAAATAAAGTTAAAAATTTACTTTTAAATGCTTTTTTTTTTTTTTTACAACATTTCTAATAATCTTATTACCTCTATTGATTATAACTTTTATTATATTTTATAACATGACTTACATTGATAACAGTATTGTAATGATTTCTGAAATAATTTATCCTGTATAAATATTTGTCAAATAAAAATAAAATACAATTAATACAACTAAAACAAAACATATAATATATTATTTATTTTTATATAAAAACTAATTGAAAATTTTCTGTTGTAAGAAATAATCTGCATTTAAAAAATTAACAAACCTGTGTGTTTACAAAAATGTGTATGTGTAATTAGCAATATGAAGGGAATCATTGTTTGGCGATTTGCTTAGTGGAATGTAACATAAGTACCAAGTAACTGCGTACATCCACCATTGCATAGCTACTAATCTTCAAGATTTTTTTGTAAAATAAAAAACAAAGCTCTAATTGTATGCATTAACCTTTCCAGAAACTATACTTAATTCAGAATAAAAGGCTACATTCATACATGAAACTATACTTAATACAGATATACAAAAATTTATACTTTAGCCTTAAAAGTTAGCATAATAAAGTTATTTAATTTATATTTAATTTATTTCATACTTCTATTAAAAGGCATTTTTTGTAAATTAATTTTTTATATTCTAAATGTATCTTGGCTAAGAAAGTGGTAAAAAAGAATCAAATTTTTAATCTTTTTTTAAAATAACCTTTATACTACTTTTGAAACTTTTATTTAATTTTTCTAATATATTAAAACTTATCAGTTTCAAGTTATTTTTAACATATAATTATAAATATATATAATTATCATGATCAAAAAGCATTACTTTCACACTATTAAACACTTGAAATAACTATTTTCTTTAAAAGTAGTAAAACTACTTTATAAATCTTCACTATGCTATGGTTTGCTTTAAATAATGATTTCTGAGCATTTTTAATATACATATGCACATACATACATACATATATACATACATATACATATATGTGTGTGTGCGTGTTTATATACATACATATATATATATATATATATATATATATATATATATATATATATATATATATATATATATATATATATATATATATATATATATATATATATATATGTATATATATATATGTATATATATATATATATGTATATATATATGTATATATATATATGTATATATATATATCCCAGGGGCTGTATATATCTTTGTGTACTTACCCTTACATGAAACGCCATCAATGATAATATACTGAAATAACCATCTAGGGGTTTTTAGTACATACATCAACCTAGGGTTTGGATTTTGGGCAGGTGCAATCTGGATATGAAAAACATTTATTATGAGAAAATATTTTCACTATTTTTATCACCAAAATTCATTTACAACTAGTAATTAGTAACTGTTTTATTTAATGTGTATTTAAAAGCAAACATAATGTATAACAAATATATAATAAAATTATATATAACAATTATATAATAACACAATATATAATAAATTAAGTTACATATTTTACTTTTTATTTTCTTTTTTTTTAATTGTAAACTGTTACATAGCAACATTGTGATAGCAAAACATATTTCTTTTAAATTTAGAAATATTTCATCATTACAACAATTAAAACTAATGATATAAAAAAACTGATTCAGTCTCTTGTTACAACTCACAAACTTGTTCAAGTTTTCTTTCTGAAAAAAACTTTGAGTGTTGAACAGAAATATTAGCAGCATTCTTTTTTTGAGCAAAAAAAGTTGTTATTGGAATAATTTTTTTATCTGTTTCTTCAGCGTCATCATCTTCCCTGAATAAAACATTAAAAATTTACAGCTTATTTATTACAGACATTAAAAGATTATAATATAAATAGATTTTTTAAATTTTTATAATAGATTATCTTTATAGAAGTTTTAATACCACATAACTTCACAAGCATGTTTTTCAAGAATATTGGCACAAGTTGACCAGCTAAACCTTACAAACTGCGGAAAACCGAACACAGGATCCACTGCCTCTTTTAACCATTGTTTAGTTTTTGGGTCTAAAATAAAAAAAAATTAAAAATTAAAAAAAAAAAAAATACAATTAAACTTTTTTAAATAAATATTTGCAAAATACAAACAATAAAAATACACTATAAATGGTTGTTTAAAAAAAAGATTAAGTGATTAAAAAAGATTAAGTGTTTTTTGTTTAAAAGAGAGATAACTCACTTATTACCCAGTCTTATGATGAGACAAAGGCTTCTTTGACTTTTTATAGATGCTTTTTTACTAAGCCAACAACATCATTGATTAAAAAAGCAATGTATAACAAAAAAAGCCATGCAGTATCAGTTTTACCCAGACCAAAACTGACCTTGCACCATGGTTATCATGTGTTCTCCAAAATAAACAACAAACATTTTTTCGATTTTTTGATTTGCCAGTGAACTTTAGACCATTGTTTAATTGTCCAATTTTTATAATTTTTTGCCTATCCTTAACCTTTTAACTTTGTTTAGCTTGCGTTGAAATGGATATTTTGCAGCAACACAACCTTTTAAGCCATAATTGAGAAGATATCATTTTAAGGTTGAAACATTACTTGAGTTTCCCGAATAGAGATTTTTTGCAAATTTCGGGATTTTACATGTCTACATTTATGAAATAGGTGCTTAAATAATCATACTAACACCTTATAAATAAAATTTTGGACAAAATTTAAAAATTAATATTTTAAGAACTAATAAGTTTTATTATTTAATATTTCAACTGTTAATATGTTAATATAAGTAGTTTATAAATATATTAAAATAATTATTTCAAATACCATATTTAGCAATATTATAGAGTTTTTTTGAAAGATGTTATATATAGCATTATTAGTTTAACTTAATTTAGCATTGTTTTTGTTATTTGACAAATGTTTTTACAAGTATTAGTTTTTTTTCTTGCTTTAGACAACTTATGAATGAAATAATAGTAATGAAAAAAAGATTAATTTTTTTTTGATTTTTGATTACTTATTTTATATTATACTTATTTTTATACTTAAATACTAAATTTTCAATATTTATAAATTTTTATATTTAAATACTATATTTTCATTGTTTATATATTTATGCATTTAAATATTATTTAAATAATACATTGTTTATACTTTAATAATAGATATTTTTTATTTATAAGATATATAAGATATATCTTTACTTTTCATTAGCTTTATCATCTGGTACAGTTACAACTGGTAGGGTTATCTTTTATATTCTAATTATAATTAAAATAGAAATATATCTACATTTATGAAATTCTCCTTTTTTATTTCTTAAGAATTCACTTGGAGCGATTATGTGCATTATCACTCCCAGCACCTAAGTTCTCTCTAACAGAGGTCCTTTAATAGGTAACAATAAAATTGAGGTATGGATGAGCCATCCTTTAAATGGAGGGCTCATCCATACAGGGGTACTGGGAGGCACCAAAGCAGAAATATTAAAAAAATTTGAAAATATCTAATAGTGAAGATATTTATAACTTTATTGTTGTTTTTTGTTTGCTGTTATTTTTTAAATTTTTTTATTCTCATAACTTAAACTTTTTTATTCTCATTTTTAATAAATTTTTTATTTGAGCTTTGATTATTCTTTTGTTATTTAAACTTTATTATTAAATTGTATCAGAACATAATTGTTAAATTGCCTTGCTTATACACATAAATAAAGTTTTTATTCTTCAAAATGATGGAAATGTCATAAAAGGAGTTTAATATAATCTTTGCTGAAATTAAAGAAATAGACTTAAGCAAGATTATTTATCTACAAAATGTAAAATATGCTGTTAATCCAGCTAAAGATAATTTAAACCTAAATGAAGATATTGTGGTTAAGCAAATTGAAAATAATCGTTGTTGAAATGAAGGAAATAAGCTTTGGTAAGATAAAATTAATAATCAACAAAATGAAGAACGGACAAGAAGAAAAAAGAAGTAATACAAGAAGAATGCATTGTATAGCAAGAAGTAATACTATTCCAGATTATAATTATTTAGGATAAATGAACCAAATTTGTCAGCAGTATTGTGATGCTAAGAAATTTTCTGATGAAACAATTTTTATGCTGCCATAATGGGAAGGTAAAAAAAAAATTATTTACTATAAGTTGTGTAGATCATAAAAACAATATGAGTTTTTGAAAATATATTAGAAATTAAAGTGCTTGTCTTTCTTTTGCTACATTTACAGTTAATGTGGTTTAACTCATAAATAATGGATTGCCATGTTTTAGAATATTTGATCAAGATTTTCATCATGTTAACCAGATTAAGATATATATTTATTTCATTTATTTTTACTCGTACTAGAATTTTTACTTGGTACTTTAATGTAAATTAATTTTTTTAATGTATTACATGTTTTATTTCAGCTTCATTTTTTTTTCTTCTTAGAAACAAATTAGATTAACATTTGTATAACTTTTAAAATTTTTAGATTAAAAGATGTCATGTAATAGATTATTATAATTATAATTTAAATCATTATTCTATTGATATTGTATTAAAGCTGGCTAGTATTCTTTAGAATGAATCAGTAACTGGAGTTTCTAGAGCTTTAGATATGATAGTTGTAGAATTTTTTTTTACTTTGAACACTTAGGAACTAATACCTCACTCATACCAATCTGCACTTAAATAAACTAATTCTTAATTTAGTTAAATAGCTTTTTGCCCTCTCTGCATGGAAGTAAAACTAGTTCAAAATTAGAAATGAAAAAATATAAAACTTGTTTAAAATAATACTGTTAAAACTTGCTTTATTATAGGTATGAACAGGGTGAAAGAATAAGTTTGAATCTTACTATGACTAGTATACTTAATCAGTTCAACATACTGTTCTCAGATTATCTTAATTGAAAAAGATTGCTAGCATTATTTTGAAAAATGTTGTTAGCATTATTTTTAGGTAAAGAATTTAAATTTAAGTAAAAAAAACCTTATTTTATGAGCATTTCTATTTCTGTGCGTGATTTTTTTCGTTGTTTTTACAATTAGAAGCTAAGACTTGAATCAATATATATATATATATATATATATATATATATATATATATATATATATATATATATATATTATTATTATTATTATTATTATTATGATTATCTTAAAGACACAAACAAACGACCTTTATGCCTACTCAATGACAGCTATAACAATAATAGCGTGGAGCTTGCATCAACTTTAGTCGAACATGATCTAAGTGTCAGGCCAGATTTGAAATGGTATTACAATTCATCCAATCAATAAATAATGCTAACCGTGTTCAAGGCATGTTGTATCGTACAATGTTTGAATGCCCTCATCTAGAATTCGCTGTAGCAGCCATAGACCCATCTTCAAGAGTGGATATTGGCAAAATTGAGAAAGTACAAAGGCAAGCAACCATTTAATCCCTTCATACCGTCAACTATCATACAAAGATGGTTTGTAAATTTAACTTCTTTAGAAACACATCGAATTAGAGGAGATTTGATACAAGCATATAAAATTGTTAACAAGATAGACATTGTTTCATGGAGTGAACCCCATATTTTTCGTATTGGACTGGCAAATCCAATAAAAACTAGAGGACATCACCTAAAATTGTCAAGAGAATACGCACAAAATTGTGAGCAAAGGCATCAGGTTTTTACAAACTGAGGAGAGAATTATTGGAACCCATTGCCATTAGATGTTGTATGTGCTATATCTGTTAACAATTTCAATTTATATTATACTTCATATTTTCATGTAATCTTTATATATTGATTTAAATATTTATATATTGATTTAAATATTTATATATTGATTTAAATATTTATATATTGATTTAAATATTTATATATTGATTTAAATATTTATATATTGATTTAAATATTTATATATTGATTTAAATATTTATATATTGATTTAAATATTTATATATTGATTTAAATATTTATATATTGATTTAAATACTTATATATTGATTTAAATATAAATTTGAGTATGAAGTAGATAAGGCTGCCTATAAAATTAAACACAGAAATTTAAATTTTTATAAAAGTGAAAGTGCAGTACCTGCTGGATATCCAGAACCGTAATCTTCTTTTATATCTCCTTCAGGAAACTGCCAATCTTGGATACATCTATCTCTAGCAACCTAATTCAAAAATTCAAATAGAAAAACATTGATATGATGATTGACACTATGCGTCTTTATATGTTAAAACAAGTTTTTATATGTTAAAAAAATTCATTTAAATCTTTCTGAAAATGGTTAGAATAAATTAATTTATATGAAGTAACAATTTTAATAACTTAATTTTAATAACTTTTAGTTTTAATAGATAATGTATAATGTATCCAATACTTCAAAAAAAAAAAAAAAAAAAATTAATAAAATGTTGTTTAAAATTAGTATTTTCTTTTGGTTATAAACTTGTCCATTAGACTTTGTCAAACATTGATTTTAGATTGTAATGAAACTTATATATTGTTATGAACAAAGATGAAATAAGATTACTAAAACTGAATATGAGAATTTCTATTAATAATGTTCTGCTAGTAGTTGACATTAATGATAATGTTGTTAAAATTAATATTGTCACCATATAAAAACAAGAGTTAAAAACAACTGAAGTGAAAAACATATATTGTAATAATAACACTTTTTTATACATTTCAATTAACCAATGACCAAAATATAAATTGCAAATTGCTGACCAATGTCTAAAATGTATAATTTAAAATTTTGTATTATTGATTTTGATGATTGAAAAAATGAATATATAAGAAATTAACAAAGCTAATGATTTATAAATTGGTTTGCATGTAAAAAATGTATTGTAAAGAAAGTTTGTTTTTATCTTTATGTTTTTATGTCATGCAGTTATGCAGTTGGTTAACAATTTTAAAATTTGTTTAACTAGTTGCTGAGTTGTTGAGAGATACATTGAATTTTGTTATAAAATTTGCTATTTACATACGATTTTTTTTTTTTTAATATAAGTATTAGTGTAACAAATATTTATATAATAAATAAATACTTTTTATTATTTAGAAAAAGTATTTAAGAGAAACAGTCAGTGACAGTCACAGTCAGTGACAGAAACAGTCAGTGTTTTTGTTATTAGCTATTAGTTAGGATTTGATATATTTGTAACTGGAATTCCTAGATCTTTAGGTATCTAAGTTTTTATATACGTAAAGAATTTTTTATTTACTTCATAGAAACTAAGAAATCTTACTTTATTATTGAGTAAAAATATTAGTGTTTTTCAAAAAAACTCATTATTCATTTGAAACTTCATAAAATTACTTAGATTGAAAATAAATCAAAGAAGTAATTGAAATGCTGTCAGAATGGCTTCTTATTGTTGAATCTTTCATTAAGCAAGCTGTTAGTGATTGAAAAAGATAAAAATCTGCTGGCGTTAAGTTGAGTGAGTAGGACAAAGGCAACACTTTCTAACCAAACAGTATTCAATAACCAAGCTGTATCAAATAACCAAACCACTTCCAATAACCAAACAAATTCTCTATAACCAAGTATAAGAGTGCTCGCCTCATAAGCAAGAAGTTCTGTAGTAGCACACTTAACTTGTTTCTCTGTGCAAAGGCATTGTTCATTAAGGTTCATGATTTGGAGTTATAGAGAGGGTTGTAACCACAATAAAGTAGCCTACTCAACTGTAGTGGTCTTTGTGGTTTTGGGGAGATAAATTAAAATAATAATAATAATAAAAAATACTAAAGCTGCAATAACTTTTTCTACCTTAATGTTGCAATGAGAAGATGTGCATTTTCATTGTCTGTCTTGGTATTTTTTAAGAGTTTTGCTTTAAGCTTAATGAGTTGAACACAGTAGGTTGCTGCCAGAATTGTGGCATTCAGCAAAAGCAGTTCCCAGTACACAATGCTGTGCACACCCACCAAACCGAAAGTTCCTAATAGATAATCTACAACATCTTTTTATGTTGTAGATTATCCTTTGTAGTTGGTTTAGGCTTATGTTCGGTCATAGCCACTGCCCCATCCTGGTGCCATTTATGTAAAGTACCACTTCTTATGTCTAGATGACATAGTCAAGCCAGTTAAATGGGCACTGCAAAAACAAATGAGTCATATAGACTGACCTAGCTAAATAGCGTTCAGTTCGTCTGGTATCAAAACACTGAGCTTGAAGAACCTAGCTTTTTGTGTAAAAAAGACTTTATAGAACCATGGAAAAAAACCAAGTTCACTTGTCAACTAGTTAATCTCAGATTTAAATGCTTCATATCTAATTCAATTTAAAGCTTTGTTGTGCCTAAAACATGATACCCCAACCTATCCAATTGTATATATCCTGTGTAGTTTTGGCTGCTGAGTGGCTTAACTGATAATAATAGTAGGCATTATCAGACATGGTCTTATATACTCAAACCATGCAAATATGTAGCTTTTTCTAGGAAAAGCCAACTCTGACTTAAAACGCCTCCTGCCTTGGGGCTCTTGGTTGAGTAAAGGCAAGAGATGGTGTCTCTAGCCTTTACTCAGCCTCGCACCCCTTCTTCATCGAATAGGCTGGCGCAGATGTATTTATAATACTTTGTTTCCAGTTTAGGATGTTGAATGCTGGATCTTCTTGACTCAATGCATCGGTTTTGCTTGCATCTCTGTTTTTATGACTATGCAACTCATTCTATTATCTGCTAATGAGAGTAAAGCTCTAAAACTCAGTTTTATGGTACTGAGGCCGGCTGGTAGTCAGGTTTCCCGAACTCTGTGGTAGCTCTCAGAGAAACTGATTCCATCAACAGCTAAAAAATATCAAAGTACTAACAGTGCCATGTTGCGCATGGATGGTGTCCCTATTTGTGCTTTTGGTGTGCATTGTCAAGGCCACATTTGGAACCCTTTGCTTGGCCGAAGCATTTACATTTGTAAGAATTTACTCATTTGTTTGGAAACTAGGTTTGAATCCACCAACTATTCTTTTATATGCTTTCATTTAGCATCACTTCACTCTTATCACCTTTCTCTTTGTTCTATATCGCCCTCCTTCGTCTCATTATTGCAGTCTTTTTGATGTTATTTCTGATCAAATTGACTAAGCCTTCTCTCTTTATCTATCAGCCAATATTGTAGTTGTTGGTGACTTTAATGCTCATCACACTGAATGGCTTGGCTCTAGTGTCAGTGACTCTGCAGGCGTTAAGGTCCACAACTTTTGCCTTTCTCAATTTCTAACTTATAAAGTCAACTTTCTAACTCGCTTTCCAGAAAATTCGAATTATTTACCTTCTCCACTTGACTTATGTCTTGCTTCTGATCATAGTCAGTGCTCAATTTCTCCACATTTACCCTTAGGTGCGTCTGATCACAGTTTGATCACTCTAAAACTATTATCTCATTCTTCTTCATCATCTGAATCCCCCTATCATCGTACCTTATACAACTACATTAAAGCTGACTGGGACCCTTTCCATGATTTTCTTCGTGATGGCCCTTGGGTAGAAATCTTTCATCGTCTTGCTGACAATCCATGAAGTTATGTGCCTCTTACATAACTTCATGGATTCAGGCATGAAATCTTTTATTCCCTATCGACAACCCCAAGTCAAGGCTCACACTTCTCCATGGTTTTCCTCATATTGTGCTGCTGCAATTTCCAATCGAAACCGTTACTTCCATATCTATCAGCAAAACAATTATCCATAGAACAGACGTCTGTTTATTACTGCTAGGAACTATTGTAAAAAGGTTTTGTCTGACGACAAAGCCCGCGATTCCCAGGTCATGAAATCTCAATTTCATCACAAAACTTAGTCCCATTAGTCTTCTTCCTATAATAAGCAAGATTTTTGAATTTTTAATTGATAAACACTTAATCTCTCATCTTGAATCTAATAACTTACTTTCTGATCATCAATATGGATTATGATCTTCTCGTTCTACAGCTGATTTGCTAACAGTAATAGCCGATAGGTTTTATCATGCATTAGATAAAGGTTAAGGCCATCTCTCTTGATATTTCTAAAGCTTTTGATAAAGTTTGGCATGCTGGTCTTCTCCATAAGCTTTTTTCTTATCGTGTATCTGGCAACATCTTTAAGATTATTGAGTCCTTCCTTTCCAATCGTAATATAAAAGTTGTCCTCGATGGACAGCACTCTTCTTCATTTTCTGTAACTTCAGGGGTTTCTCAACGTTTAATCTTTGGCCCTACACTCTTTTTAATTTACATTAACGATTTTCCAGATATTCTCACATCTAAGATGGCATTGTTCGCTGATGATACTACTATTTATTATTGTCTTGATAAGAAGCCAACACTCTCTGGTTGCTTGGAGGGAAAATTTGAGCTTGAAAAGGATCTCACTTATGCTACAGCCTGGGGCTTACAGTGGCTGGTAAACTTTAATTCAGATAAACCCTTTTTTTTTAGCAAATCGTTATCGCAAGAATTTAGATCTTCCTATATTTATGAATGGTAATGTACTTGATGAGTCATCTACCCTTTATCTTCTAGGATTAACTCTTACTTATGATCTTTGTTGGAAACGGTATATCAAATCCATTGCAAAATTAGCATCTGCTAAGGTTGCATCTCTTTATTGAGTTTTACACTTTCTTACTCCGGATTCTATTCTCCATCTCTACAAATCTCAAATCCGGCCTTGTGTGGAATACTGTTGTCATATCTGGGGTGGATCTTCTAATGATGCCCTTTCTCTTTTAGACAAAGTGCAAAAGCCCATTGTAAACATAGTTGGACCTGCTCTTGCAGCCAACCTCCAACCATTATCACATCGTCGTAATGTTGCTTCTCTTTCTCTTTTCTACAAATACTCCAAAGAGCTAGCGTCTTTTGTACCATCTACTAAAATTCATTCTCGTGTTACTCGTCATTCAATTAAGTCTCATCCTTTTTCTGTGACTGTTCCTAAGTGTTCCAAAAACTCTTATTTGTCTAGTTTTTTTCCTTGAACATCAAATCTTTGGAATTCGCTTCCTTCATCTTGCTTTCCTGATTCATAGAACTTGTAATCTTTTAAGACTTCTGCCGATCGTTATCTTGCTCTACAATCTTCATCTTTTCTCTTCCAGTAACTTCCAATTCTAATAGTAGTTGTTTGCAGCTTTGTTGGAAGCGAAGATGTTAAAAAATTTTAATTATTAAAGATAAATTTATTTTAAATTTATGTTTTTTAATTGAAAGAATTGTATATTTTATATTAGTTTCATTATATTTTATTTAAAAATCTAAAAATCTTTTTAGATTTTTAAATCTTTATCTTTTATTTTTATCTTTATTATTTTCATTGCAAAGTGGTAAAATTATCTTTCACATTTCATTTTCACAAAAAAAGCAAGGATCTCTACTTTTTATTAATTTTTTTATTTCTTTAGTTTTACCTTCGCCACCTTTTATACTTTACTTTGAAGGACTATATGTTTTATACTAACTGAAGCATGTTTTATATTAACTTAAGCATTTCTTTAGCAAACAAAGTCTTCATAAATTTTGCCCATGATTTGTTTTAGTTTGCCTACTGTTGAAATATGATTATAATTTAGAAAAATCTTATAGTCTGAAACTTACTTTATTTACTAAAATTGAATTTAAAACGAGTAAGGCAAAAACTATTTATTAGTAAAAATTACTAAGTTTTAATTAATGTTGTTATTTTGTGCCATTATAATGTATTTAATATATCAACAGTATAGTGTTTTGTTATGCTTCTTGTGTTATTATAAAAACTTGTTGTAAGTCTTCCTTTTAAACTTTATCTTTACCACAATTCTCTAAAAAATTTATTTTTAAAAAATTAGATAAAGCTTTTATTTTTTTCTAAAAACTTTTAAAAGAAAAGAAATTTAGTTCTTTTTAAAATATTATTGTTTTAAAAATAAAGCCTTCACCATATCATAATCTCCATCATTAAATTTCCGCTATATCATAATTTTTATCTTATATTCTGTGTTCGTGAACAAAAAAATTATTTCTATTTTTCTAACTTTGGTATTTTACAATTTTAATAATTAAGTCATAACTTACAAAGTTACATGCTGGAAATTTAAAAAAAAAAAAAAACCTTACGGTATATGTAAGTTATTTTTAAATAATATGTTAACAAAAGAAGTAAATAATACAAAAATCTATTTCTATTCAAATCAATTTAAAAAAATTTATCATAGCTAAAATTACAAAGCATAGATACAAAAAAAACACATCATTAACAAGGCATAAATAAAAAATAAATACTCTTTCTTGTATTTTGAATAATATCCAGAACATATAATATTATAGTTACTGAAATGCATACTCTGTTAAAACATTCATTCATATTAAAAAAACTTCAAAGACCTTTTTTTAGCTTTATTATTTTTCTTTTAAAAAAAAAGGTTAAATTTATGCTTGCATGAAATATCTAACTGAAATTAAGAAGTTGAAACATCAATAACAAAATTATTAAATATTATTATTAAATTATAAATTTTGAGTTCATACCTTTGCACATATACTAGCTGCACTGACTATTGGAAATAAGGCATCAGCTTTTGGTGTCACCTTTACAGATACCCCATCAAAAACTTCTGATAATTTGTTTTGGTATTTTGAAGCATCACCTACAGTATCCACATACATCTAAATATTCTAATTATATTATAAAATGATTTTAAACCTTATTTTAAACTTTAAAATAAATACAAATGTTAAACTATAATATTAAATATTTGTCGATTTGATGATGTTGAATTTTCTTAAAAAGTTAATGAAAAGTTGAAGAAAAAAATTTATTTATAAAAAATTAAACAAAACAAATAAAAAGAGTAAAAACAATATAATCAACAAATGTTGATTAAATTGTCTTAACATTTTTACTCATTTTCATTTACTAAATAAAAGCAGAAGATTTCGCTATTTCATTATTTCATTTTTCATTTATAGTTATACAATATAAATAATGATAAAAAATTTTAATCAGTAAGTAATTGAACCCTTTGTTTCTGCAATGCTTATATATTAGAGGAAATCCGGCCAGATGACATCGTAAATACATTTGCAGCAGAAAGCTGAAAACGATGCCAGTTTCAAATTGTATATTGGATTGTATATTGACTTTTATGTAAATGAAGATAAGACTTAAATATTGAATTTATTTATATCAAGATATTAAAGATTTTTATTACAGCAAAAAAAAATTATTGTGCTGATTAAAACAATTTATAGTAAGTGGGTGAATAGGGTGTCCCACAAAAATGTAGTTCTAGTGGGTGTACAGGTGTATACATAGTTTAGTGGGTGTGCAGATGTATACATATTTTAAATAATTGTAAACTTAGTGTTTATTATTTTATTTTTTTTAATTTCAGAAATGAGTAAATATTTAAGTATCTAATTGAGTAAATATTTAAGTATATCTAAGTAAATATTGAGTTTATTTTGATACATTAAATTAGTTGTTTCGTTAAACAAAAATGTTTCCATAGTAAAATAAAAGAGACAATAATCAGTTATATCAAAAGGTGACACTTGCCTTACTGCATCGCTGATTACTTGTAAATACAAAAAATATTTTGAAGCAAAAATATCTGATTCAAATGTGAAAAGACATGACAACAATTTATTAGGAAAACATTAATTTCTTTACAAGACATAATATTTACATAGATGACTGTAAAATCATTGCCATCATTATACAAGACATAAGTACAATTTAACTACAATTAAAAAAAGTTTATTTCTATTGGTTTTCAAAAAAATAAATCAACATAAGACAATATTATGCCCTTAAAAGGCAATTGTACACAGCTCAATAAAACATAAAGTATTCATCTCCTTTGACCTAAAAGGCAGACCTCAAATTGAATGAGCAGTATTGACTAATCCAAAGAATAAATATTTAAGAATCACTACAGATGTTACTACGGAAGTTACTATGTACTATTCATATCAGTCCTTAAGTTTGCACCATTTCTTTACCAGCAGTTGTAATAGATTGTCTTGTTAAATCATTTTTGTATGATACACTTACATATCTCCTAAAATATTTTTCATTTTGAGCTGTTCATGCTAATATCCATAATTTCTGAAAAATAGTTTGATTATGTCAAACCTTTTAGTTTTGACAAGAAATGTATATTCTTCTGCAACAAAAATTTAAAAACTTGCACAACTAATAGCATGGAAACAATAACTATTTAAAATTCAGAACTGGATTATAATATGATCTAAACATCTCATTTTAATTAAAATCAAACAATTTAGGAAAGGTAGATTTAGCTAAAGAAAATCTTTAAAATACCAACAAGTTAATTAAAAGAATTTTAAATAAACATTGCTGGTAATGCGAGTATAGGGCTTTAGTTAACGCAAAAAAATTTAGTCAGATAAACTTTATTTATTTATTTTTATTTGAAATTTCCCCCCACTGCCTGCCACTTTTTTTTTTTTTGTTATTCACCTCCTCAAGGCCAAGAAGGCCACTACAGATGAGGAGGCTACTTAATAGTGGTTATAACCCTCTCTCAACTCTATAACTCCGAAACACAAACCTCGACAAACAAGGCCGCTGCGCGGAGAAACAA
This sequence comes from Hydra vulgaris, assembly GCF_038396675.1. NCBI lineage: Eukaryota > Metazoa > Cnidaria > Hydrozoa > Anthoathecata > Hydridae > Hydra > Hydra vulgaris. Next base: position 32,469,551 of record NC_088927.1, read on the forward strand.
GTTGAGCGCGGTACTACCAGGGACATGGTGGGGATCGAACTCGGATCCTCTCGCTTATGAAGCGAGCACTTTACCACTACACCACTATCGCACTTTGCGGTAAAGGGGGTTTTGTTAGTACAAAATAGTCCCTTTTGTATATTAGTTTCTAATTGCTATTTTTTCACATAATATCTCTCATATTTAAATAATATCTTATAATATTCTTGTTTGGCTGAGTTTAAAATAGCTTACCTGTAAGTTACTGATGTAAATTACAGCTTAAGATATAATTGAAAACTTAAGTGACTGTTATAATGTAACATGCAAGAAACATGTTTATTAAAAATATATTATTATAACTTATTTTATTATTTTAATTGAAAACTTAAGTTGCTGATATAATACAATTATTGCATTTAGTAATTGCTTTTACTTAACATGATACTTAAAAAAGTAAAAGTAAAATTACAAATATTACAAATGTTTAAAGCACTTAAATAGTTAAAAAAAAAAACTGTTTAATACCATGTTCATACTGACGATAAAACATGCTTTATTTTTGAAGTGTATAAAATTGTTATAGCTAAGAGCTATGTAAAACAACAACAAAACAATACTTTGAGGTTGTTTTGTCAGTTGTTTTTACAGTTTATAACATAAAAAACATAAAACAGGTTTAAAATAATACAAAGTAAAAGAATTATTCTAATTAATAAAGTAGAACTGATGAAAATATCATTGCTATAAAACTTTAAAATCATTTATTTCATATTTTTAAGAATGGCAAAAAAAAAAAGAAAAAAAAAGAAAGCTAAATTAGAAAAGAAAAAAAATCATGATAAAAAAAGCAAATCTAAAAATATTTTTTTTAAGAAAAAACTATTTCCAATTGCTATACGCTTAATTCATTTATTTATATTTATTTATAAACACTGACCTCTGTTATATTTGCACCAGCATTAATTGTCTTACGTGTAAGTTCAATTGCAGCTCCATGAGATATTTCATTTAATGTCACTTTATATCTAATAAATCAACATTTATTTCTGGAGAAAAAAAAAAAAGAAAAAATGAAAATAACTATCTATAAAAAAAAACTTTTCTCTACAAAAATTTCACTAGTAATTAAACAACTCAAATTTTTCAGCTACCATTTCTATAATGATTGGTCTCACACAATCGGTAAAAAGTTTAATACCTACGAAGCATTTCATTCGATATTTCAGTTGGGGAGATTATTTTGATTGCCCAACCAATAAAGTCACAGTTGTTTTCAATAACAGAAAGAAGATTATCTCTCTTCTCTTCTGTCAATGTCTTTGAATCTAAAAATTTTTGTACACTTTAGTATTTTTTTAAATATAAACAAATTAATTAAACCTAGAAAAATGATAACACATTTTCTCACTTTTATAAAAGAAAACTCAAACCTGCAAAACCAAGATCCGATAACTTCTTTATCATACTTATTGGACAATAGCAAACTGAATACACCATGGGACCTAAAAAAACAATCAAAATAGTTTAAATAAATCAAAAACAACCATCAGCATCATCATCAACAACAACCATTATCAACAACAAACATCGGCATCAGCACCAGCAAAAAAAGAATCAAAAAGACTGAGTCAAGGTTAAAAAAAAATTTGAAAAATTCAGTTTAATGATTGAAAAAAAACTTTTTATTACTTATATTCATAAATACAATGTAATAAGCAATTAAAATGTTTACAATACAATACAATTACAATGTAATACAATACAGTTTTAGTTTACTAAAAATATAATACAATTATGTTATATATTTGCTAAATACAATGTAATGAAATTATGTTATATTTGCATAAGGGTCATTCCATGCCAAATGGACCAAAATTTTAGGATTTCAACATAGACTTCCTCAGATTTTGATGAAACTTAATGGGTTTGTTAGTAGGGGGAGGGGGCAGGAAAGAGCTAGGGCTTTTTAAAAATTGAGTTTAATTCAGGCTTAACTAAAGACTTACTTCTAGTACTGATTATGAAATACTTTTAAATTCATACATACTTTGTATTACAATATATAATACAAACTAAAGTACAAAAATAACTTTATTTTTATTGTTTTTAATGCATTTTGGGCAATTTTCATTGTTCTGATTTTGTAACTTCCCCATGATTACCCACTATTTTTTTTTCTGAAATCACTGTAATAAAGTCTACTAAATTAGAAGAAAAAAAAAGTCTTATTAAAACCAGTGTTGATCCTAGGTTATCGGTGGTTTGAAGTGGAGGCACATTTTCCTAAGTTTTAGCTACAGCCATTTTTAGAGGTCTATAATTTTTTACTGAATTGTATCTTATCAGTAAATTTCTAAAAATTTATAAGCCTACCATATATAGAAACTAAAAAAATATTTCTTTTCACTTCTTAAACAGCAGGCTTTGTATATTGACTCATCAAAAACCAACTTTTTATACTTGCAAACAATTTTTGTTTTTTTAGGTAGCCATTATGGAAAAAATGTGACATTCAAGAATTCAATATCAAACTTTTATTAAAGTAAATCTAAAGTTGTATACAATAAAAAAAACTAGAAGGATCTCTGAAATTATGTTTTTAAAATATAGAGCTTCAAAGTATGAACAAATCATGTTTTTGCTACTGAAGTTTTTATTTTTGGAAAAATCAGAAATTTCAAATGACCATATCTCATGAACCACAAAAGATTTATGCTGAAATTTTCAGGAATTGCTTTTCTCATTGATATTAACAAACCCATTAAGTTTTATCAAAATCTGAGGGGGTCCATGTTCGACCTTGGTCCATTTGGCATGGAATGACCCTTAAGTTTAGTTAAAAGATTACTTTAAAAAAAAACTTGATTTTTAAATTTGCTTATAAAATAGTTTACTGTTGATGTTTCAACGTTTGACTGTCAGATTATTCCATGGATCTACTATTGGTTTTGTAAAAAAAAACATTTACAAACTTGGTATTTCACTTGTTAAACACGTGGTGCAAAAAACCTAAGTAGATGGCACCATTGTTATTAAAATTTACAAAATTAAATTAAATCACCAAATTTTATTTATTCAGTCAGTGTCAATTTTTCAAGTCAATTCAGTTTGATTAAAGAATCAATAACTTTATATTTAAAAGCGGTGGTAATAATACCTAACTTCTTTTAAATCATTTGACACTAGAATTTCTTAATCATGCAGAGAGCTTTAATATGTATGGATGAGCTTTAATATGCATGGATGAACAGTCATAAAGTTTACTCTCAGGACTTGATATTCTCAAGAAGGGTCTTGTTTATCCAATTCAAATCAAAGATATTGACCTACAAATTATTGATTTTTGTAGCAAAAATGAAATCTGTAGCATAAAATCCCTGAAAAAACTAAAAAAAATTTAGATTCATGTTTTGTCTCTCTAATAATTATACATTTAAAAACAACATTTTTTTTTAGTTTTATTAGAACTTCATTTAAAAAATTTACAACAAAAGACAATTAAATGTCTTTTAATTTCTTTTAAATGAAAAACTAAAACATTTAGTGATTAGTTTAGGGTTTGTATAGTATTGGGCATTGGAGGGGCAACAATCATTTTAAATACAAAAAGAGAAGGGAAAAAAAACTAATTATAAGTAAATAAAATTATGAAAATACTTATACATTTTTTTACATTATTAACTTTTTTTTTCTTGGTAACTTCTTTGTTCTTTAAGCCTACAGCTTAATGCTATAGCCTATAGGTATGCATATCAAATATGCAGTATAACTCAATATTATTTGGGTGTGGAAATTAATGGAATGAGCACTCTGTATTTGATTAATTTTAAATTAAGTTCACTTACATCTTCAGCAATCCCAACACATAAAAATTCATCATATAAACAATGTAATCCAGTCTTTATAATGTCATAATGTTAATTTTAGTTGTAGATCATATCATAGATCATTTATAGATCAAACTAGAGATCAAAATCACTACTCTCTATAATTAGAATCTTAAGGATTTAAATTGGAAGATATTTAATATTGGACCAAAATCAAAAAAAAACTCACAACTTTTGATTTTTTTTAAAGAGTAAAAATAAAAAAATTAATAAAAAGTAGCACTTGATGAGTTTATTGATTTTAAAACTTTTTGTTATATAGTTATACAGGGGTTATAAAATATTTTTAAACAAAATATTAAATAATGTTAATTACAATATTTTATATAACTTTTTTTCTCTCTTTTTTTTAATTTTAGTGTATAATCAAAAAAAAGTAATCCAACATGACACAGCTGTTACTTTTAGACAATGCATTAAATGTATTTTTAAACAGCACATTAAAGACTCTTTGAAATGCTGTGATTTTCAATGAAATTACAGTGCAAAAGAGTTTTGTGCTGTGATTTTCATCAAACTTTAAGCGCTAATTAATTATTGATTTGATTAAGAACTTTAATTTTTATCATTTTGTTTATTAACTTAGTAAAAGTCATTATTTACACATGCCTACAAATATTAAACAATTTTTTTTTCGTAATTGATATGTTGGCGTAGTGCTAGGGTGTTATGTTGCTGCAAATTTTAGGCGCAGCTGACAAGGACGAGGATTCAACTTCTCTTAAGGGAACTTTTTTCTTAATCTTAATGTTTTACTTCAAAGTAGTTTTATGTTATTAAACTATTATTTTTGCTTACTTAAAGTTTATTAATTGTTTTTGTTCTTTTAGTTTCACAGAATAAGTCTATCAATGCATACATAAATCGAGCGTTCTTAGATTGACTGACTTAAATAGGCAGGCTTCAGTGAGAAGTGAGAGCTTTAACTCCCTCAATTTCGCTTAAAGTGGTTTACTAAAAAAAACTGAAAAAATTACTTCAATAAAAAAGAAAAAGTTCGAGTTTCAGATTGACTTTTTTTGCTTACAAAATCCAATTCTTTTTTTTTTTTTTTTTGCATAACTTTTTTTTTTGTAGTGCTTAAGATTATATTTGAACTATTTTTAACTGGATAACAATTTGTCAACTTTATAAGATATATTATACTACAACAATTTTTTGTTTTTAGTAGAGCAGAATTTTAGTATTATAAATGTGAATATAAATATTAAATTGTAATACTAAGTTATAATACAAATAGTAATAAGTTATAATACAGCACAAATTTATACAATAATAATAAATTTCAATTGAAAATTATTAAAAAATTTAAAAATATTAAAAATTTTATTTTAAATAAAAAAAATTGAAAATTATTAAAAAAAATTGAAAATTAAAAAAAAAAACTAAATATACTAATAATATTAATAATTATATTAATAATATTAAATAATAATATTAAAATAATAATAATATTAAAAAATAATAATAATATTAAATAATAGAAATATTAAAATAATAATAATATTAAAAAATAATAATAATATTAAAAAAATAATAATAATATTAAAAATATAATAATAATAATAATAATATTAAAGAAAAAAAAAAAAAATACAAAGTTATAATACAAATAGTAAAAAATAAATTTTTATTTTCTTTTTAAACACAGAAAAAATGTATCGTTTTAATAAAATAAATTAAAATATTTAAAAATATCAAATTTTTTAAATTATTTTCCTCTCAAACTTCAAGAGAGGTCAAAGTGTTTTCTAGAGTTTTTAAAAATTGAAAACACCTATTTATTTATATATATATTTATTTAGCACTTTTTAATAGTTTAGCAAAAACTAAAGAGAGTTTTGGAGAAGACTTTTTTAGAACTGTAGAAGTGTTTAATTGAGAATTAACATTAGCATTGGAAGCAAGAGTGATTTAAATGTTTACCAATGGGTTAATCTGTTTAACTGGTATGACAGGAAGAATATGGCTATTATATTTAAGAGTCAAGTTAGAGGAAAAGTTCTTATCAAATAATTCTACCCTATTCTAGGGAGAAATAAAAAGATCAGACCCATGAATTATAGATAAATGTTAGACTTACTTTAATTAATAACACTGTTTAAGATTTTCCATAAGTCTCTTAAACCTATCATCTGAGATAAGATACAAGATTTAGTAAACTGAGAATAACAGAGCTTAAAATCATATAGGACCTTTTTAAATTGCCTTTATGCAATAATAAAAGGACATTTGTTCTTAAGAAAGATGTTCTTAAAAAAAATGAAAAAAAATGATTACGGTTTAATAAAGCATGTGCTCAAAATGGTAAAAAATGTGGAGTAGAATGAGGTTTGACTTGAAGAGAAGGAATAAAAGCTTTCAAACTTTTATTCTAGAAGGAATAAAAGCTTCCAAGATGCACGTTTTTGCATGCATTTATGGATATAAACATATGTTTTCTATTTATTTAGATGCTGACATAAAATATCCTTACAAATATATAAACTTTAGTATTTTTATAGTGTAATATTTGCTGAAAAAGAAGATGATCAGATGGATGTATGGTGTGACTCTAACAATAGAAGAAAAGGAGGCATATTAGAATTAGAAAAAAAAATGTTGCATCAAACAACATTTGCTAAAGAACAAAATGATTTATGAGAAAATAGTTGTTGTAGAAGTAAGAAAACTTGAAAAAAGTACCATACATATTGTATGAATAAGCTTTAGGTAAGGAAAGAAAAAGCTTTAGATTGTTTATATTTAAGAAACAGCATAAAAGAGAAAGGCTTAAGTCTAATGATGATTATGAAAATGGTGATGATGATGATGATGATGATGATGATGATGATGATGATGATGATGATGATGATGATGATGATGATGATGATGATGATGATGATGATGAAAATGGTGATTATGATGATCATGTTGATCAAAATGATATATGCATATATATACAAAATATAACATAAATTTCGAATTTAAAAAATATACTTTAGGATGCATAAATGTTTATGCAGCCCCAGTCACAAACCCGGGCCAACTCTCTGCCCCAGCTATATTATATCAAACTGGGCCCCGGTCAAACTTCAACCTCAGTTGTTTACTAGTTGACAGAAAAGTTGAAGGTATGATTCAGGAAAACATGAAGGTGGGAGAGAATTTGAAAGTGAAGGTAGAGTTAAAGGATTTGACTTTAGTTATTGACAAGTTGAGCAAGAATGAGTTTTGGTTGATGTAACTAGAGATTATAACTCCTTTGAGCAGGTACCATGATAGTATTTGTAGAAAAAAGAAACAGATGCAACTATATCATCATGGGAGAGAGGTTCAAGCCCAGCAAATAAAGCAGGTTGAACTAATGCTTCTCAAGTACTTTTGGTCTGGAAGAGAAAAAACATTTAAAAAGCCACCCCAAATATGACAACATTATTATGTAGAGGGACGAATATGAGATTTATAGAGGTACAAAATGGAATCAAGATAATGGCAAGCACAATAAAGAAAAGAATCTTAGCAGATACTAACTTTGCAATCGATTATATATCTGGTTTCCATGAGAGGTCAGTAATGAGTGATAATCCAAGAAGACATAAACAAAAGGACTCAGTGAGAGGATCGCCATTCGTTAATACGGGAAAATAGACAGTACTGTGGTAGTTGTTTGCAGTAAATAACTGAGTTTTTTGTTGGAGATTCACAAGCCGCTTCTAGCACCAAGCTGTTACAGAAATGAGATCAAATTCAAGATTGGCAGCCTGTCCTATGCAATAGAAGAAGTAAAAAAATTTAATTAAGAAATGACTTTAGCAACCAAAGACAGAGTTATGTAAATATGTTACAATGGGTTAAGCTTTTTAACTGGAATGGCAGGAAGAGTATGGCCATTAGATTCAAAAGAAAAACTAGAAGGAAATATTTTATTGTATTTCTTGCAATAATAAAAAGACATTTGTTCTAATAAGGCTGTTCTATTGAATAAGATTTTTAAAAATGCTAATGATTAGATATAGCAGCTGCACAATGCGAAAACCATGGAGTAAAATGAGGCTTGACTTGAAACCGACAAGTAGGAATATAAACTTCCATACCTACCTGGATCCAGGAGCAAAGAGAGAAAAGTCATCATCACAAAGACCGTCACAAAGTAAATCACGAAAAAAATTGGAGTTAGCTTTAGGGTAGTAGTAAGTAGTGCAATGATAGGATGAGTACAAAAAAGGAGAATGAGATGAAAGATTTATAGAGATCATTGCATGGTTGAACCACCTAAAATAGAAGCTGAACACAATCTAGGGTCAGAGGTCTGACACAAATCAAGGAGTAAGAGGAAGTGATTAGGGTTGTCACAAAATTAACTAAGTATGAAATTGAGAAATACAGTAGTTATAGGCTTTAGCGGTATTGGAGTCATTCAGTTCAATGAGTATTAAACCCAATAATAACAATATTAGCAGAGGGGTAAAAAGAAAGAGCATTATTAATTTGATCAGAAATTACATCTAAAAGAGTGCAGCCTTTAGAAGAAGGAGAATGATAAAGAATGAAAGAGAAAGGTGATAGAGTGAAGGTTCTAACTGGAACCACATAAAAGAATGGTTAGAGGATTCAAACCTGATTTCTCTACAAATAAGTGAATTGATGCATAAGTATACCAAGTATAGCCAAGCATGTGACTATTAGAGCCTTTGTGAATCAAAGGATAGTAGTCATCAATAGTAAGATCTGTAGAAGAAACAGCCAAATATAAATTAGTCTCAAAAAGAGCTAGCCATTATGGTGAATTTTGCAAGAGATAAGATTTAACTAATGGAAAGTTTTTTTAAGACCACAAATATCTGTGAAAGATATAATGAAACAGTGGTGGTGGTGGTAGTGATTTTTTATGTTTAACATTTTTGGTTACTTTGGGCATAGTTTAAGTTAAAAAGAACTTGAATCATTCATTGATAGAGAATAGAATCCCAAACAATGAGCTATGCAATTGTTTCAGCCCTGCTAATTAACTTAAAGTTGTAACTTAGGGCTACTTATGTGGCATTGACAATACATACCAAAAGCACTAACGGGGACACCACCTATGCATAACATGGCACTTTTAATACAATGTTACAGCTGTTGATGGAATCAGCCTCTCTGAGAGCTACCACATAGTTTGGGAAACCTTACTACCAGCCCGCCTCAGAGCAATTAAACTGAGTTTCAGAGCTGTGCCCTTAGGAAGATAACAGGAAGAGTTGCATAGCCACTATCAAGGAGACACAACTAAAAGCCTATGAGAAAAGTCAAGTAGATTCAGCAGAAAACCATCCTATGGTTTCTATGATCCTATGCAGAAAACAATGTAACACAAGTTTACATCTACACCATTCAAAAAGATGAAGGGACACAAAGCTGATCAACAGAATCATTCTGCTTAACCCTAAAGACTTTGTTTAGGAGGATTTCTATAAGACATTACCTGGATGCAATTAACATCAGCCCAATATAAGTATTTTTATTGAGACACCATCTCTAGCCTTTACTTAATAAAGAGCCCTAGCACAGGGGAATTTATAGTCAGACTTTATTCCTCTTAGTCTACGTCTGAAAAAGCGAACCCAACAAGGTAGAGGACATGGGGCAGGTAGTACTGGGTTATAAGATACTAGTAGCAGGGTGATCCTGATGATCCTGAACCTGACCTGATCCTGGTTTTCATTTAAAAAAAAAAAAAAAAAGATTAAAATAATTTTGTCCAAATATTTTTAATATCCTGCCTACTGAAAAGAGGTTAGAGAAAAAATTTAAATAACACAGATTAGTTTTAATCAAAACTAGTATAACCATTTAATCTAAAATTCTAGAAACCTATGAAAACCTAAATAAAATGACACTATTAAATTGGTACTACTACTACTACTACTTTGTATAAACAAGTCATATTTTCTTATTATTGAAAAAAACAAACTTTATTTAAATTTACCTAAAACTGGTCCACGGCCTGCCTCATCTATACCAAGACAGCAAGGTTCAGTTTTGGTAATTTCAGGAACATTTGATAACAAAACATAACTGATTCTATTTTGCTTACTATATTCGTTAACATTCATAACTAAACCTTCAAAAAAACATAAATATATTTTTTTAATTTATTTACTTTTATTGAGAACAATTTTTAAAAAAATTTCATGCATTATAATAAATATATTCTAAAAAAATTGTTCAAATAAAATCCAATAATATTGGCAATATAACAATTATATTGGCAATATAACAATGCGTTTTTTTAAAAAAAAAACTTTTTTCAAAACAAATACATTGTAAGAAAAATAAATTAGCACTGCCAAGAGTAATTTGTCTAAGAGTAATAAGCCTTAATCACTTACTTTAACAAATTTATGTCTTAAGCATTTTTTAGGACACTTATAATAAAATATTATTATAAAATATTATCCTAATTAACTTTGCAGATTTTATATTTTAAAATATTACCCATTATTTTCAGAATTCAAATATTTAATTTTGTTGTCATAAAACTCGTTTATCTCTAGATCAAACATGCTTGAACCAAAATCCTCAGCTGAATATTTAATGAAGCCCTCACAAATGACAATGTCGTCAACTAAATACCCGAAGATACTTGTATGACGATATAATATGGAAACTTTAAATGCTCGAGTAAATTTTCATATGGTTTAATAAATAATAATTAATAATTTAAATTAAGAAATAATAATTAATAAACCCACATTTTGGCGGGTAATGGATAATTTTTAAGGGACTTTTATTTAAGCTCTGATCAGCGCAACCTTTGACGCAATATTCTAATATGACTATAGAATAAAAGTTCTGAGTTGAGAATAGTGAGCGACCGGGGCTATGGCCGGGGCTAGGTTTGATAACACATAGCCGCGACCGGGGCCAGGTTTATGACCAGGGCTGCATAAATATTGATAGATCATATAAAAATGTTATTTTTAATTAAAATTTATGATATGAGTTATAATTAAAAACAATACTTTTATAGGATCTATTAATATTAATGCAGCCCCGTTCATAAACCCGGCCGGGGCTGCATTAAAATTGATAAATCCTATAAAATATTGTTTTTAAATAAAATTCATGTTGTAAATTTTAATTAAAAATAACATTTTTATAGGTTCTATCAATATTTATGCAGCCCTGGTCATAAACCTGGCCCCGGTCGCGGCTATGTGTTATCAAACCTAGCCCCGGCCATAGCCCCGGTCGCTAACTAGTTGAGAACTTATTTGGACTTACCGTAGTCATAAGAATGTGACAATGCTAGAAGTTACTAAACTGTAGAGGTTAAAGTAGGGGAACGCCGTTCAGCAAAGCGAAATCGTTCTGCGCCTCTTTTTTTTTTTGTTATCCAGTTGCGTTTTTGAATTTTAGGTAGACCAAGGTAGACCAAGATCAGGTAGACCAAAATCAGGTAGATGTAATGAAACAATTGGTCAAAACAATATCAGGTAGATGTAATAAAATATCAGGTAGATGTAATGTAAAAGATGTAATTATTTTTGTAATTAATTATGTAATGTAAAATAATTAATTATGTAATGTAATTAATTATGTAATGTAATTAATTATGTAATGTAAATAAAATAATTAATTATGTAATGTAAATAAAATAATTAATTATGTAATGTAATTAATTATGAAATGTAAAAGATGTAATTATTTATGTAATTAATTATGTAAAAGATGTAATTAATGTAAAAGATGGAATGTAAAAGATCAGGTAGATGTAATGAAACAATTGGTCAAAACAATATCAGGTAGATGTAATGAAACAAGATCAGGTAGACAAAGATCAGGTAGACCAAGATCAGGTAGACCAAGATCAGGTAGACCAAGATCAATAGTAATGAAACTGTTAAATTACAAAGATAAAGTAAAAGTTTTAAAAAGTGCGAGTAAACTAAAAGGATCGGGAATATATATCAATGAGGATTATTCATCAGAAACTGCATCTATCAGAAAAAAACTATTCGAGCAGATGAAGATACATAGGAAAAATGGTATGTTTTCGGTTGTAATTTACGATAAATTAATAGTAAAAGAATTCAGTAAATTACCTCCTAAACTTTAATTATTTTATTTTATACTTTAAATATTTTGTTAGTATAACCTTTCTTGTTATTATGGAAGGTATAAATTTTTGTGAATTAGGCTTTAGGGCATTCCAGACAAATAAAAATACACTTTTAGAGAATCATTCAGATCCAGACGTTAATTTTTTTAACACTGATGAAAGCAACATATGCCCTTCTTATTATAATTCCGATATTTCTAATCTTTCTGCTGATATAGATGTTAATGAGTTCTCTATTTTACACCTAAATATTAGGAGCTTTCAAAAAAATTTTGATAAATTTAAAGATTTTTTATATAGTGTTGAAATTATTTTTAAAATTATTTGTCTCACAGAGACCTGGTGTCGAGATAAACAAGTTGAAAAAGATTCAAATTTTCAACTACAAAACTATAAAGTTATTCATCAAGTCAGAAATTCTGAGACAATAGGTGGAGGAGTATGTATTTTTATCCACAACTCTTTAAATTTTAAACTGCTAACCGAATTTAGTGCAATTAGTAATGATTGCAAATCATTAACGATTGAAGTTATAAATAAAATCACTAAAAACATCATTGTACATGTTGTGTACAGACCGCCATCTGGCAATAACAAATTTTTTGAAAAACACTTTAAAAATTTAATCAAAAACAAAATTTTATGTGACAAACGTGTCTTTTTTGTTGGGGATTTTAATTATAATGCGCTTGATTACGACACAAATAAAAATGTAAAAAATTTTATGAACATCATATTTCAAAATGGGTTCATTCCAACAATAAATAAACCAACACGAATTACCAGGAATAGCGCAACCTCAATTGATCAAATAATAATTAATGAATATACAAAAAATAAAATAAAAGCTGGAATAATAATATCTGATATATCGGATCATTTCCCAATATTTATAATCGCGCATAAAGTTGTCGAACACACCCCTCAAAAAAAAATTATTATTACAAATCGAATATATAATGTTAATTAGGATAACATTTCTATGGAACTTTTTAATAATTCTCTATTTTCTGAAAACTGGGATGAAATTCTACAAATTCAAACCACAGATACTGCTTATAACAGTTTCCTTCGAATATTCAAAAAACACTATGATAAAGCTTTCCCAGTGGTAACAAAAATTATTAAAACTAAAACATTTATAAACCCTTGGATTATACCAGGAATAATAAAATCATCAAAAAAAAAAAACGATTGTATGAAGCTTCTCTGAAAAAAAGAACTTATGAAAATGAATTAAGGTATAAAAAATATAAGAGTCACTTTGAATCAATTATAAAGCTTTCAAAGAAATTATACTATTCAAATAAAATAATAAAATTTAAAGGCGATATTCAAAAAACGTGGCAAGTCATCAAAGAAGTAATTGGAAAAAAAACACTTTAAGCTAAATGGTCTTCCAAAAAAACTAAATTATCATCATCAAGATATTACTAAAGAATCTATAATTGCTAAAACGTTTAATGAGGTGTTTGTCAATGCAGGTTTAAATTTAGCATCAAAATTAAAACACAGTGAGTTTAACAAGGAGAAATACTTGACTCCCAGCAATTCAATTATGGAAAATGCTGAGTTAACTGAAAAAGAATTATTAGATGCTGTGAGTTCATTAAAATTAAACAAAGAGCAAGGATTTGATAGTGTTAGTAGTAATGTTGTATTTAAATGTATTTTCTATATTAAAAAAGTTCTTTTGCATATAATTAATCTTTCGTTTAAACAAGGAGTCTTTCCAAAAAAAATTAAAATTGCAAGGGTAATACCAGTTTTTAAGTCTGGAGATGATACTAATATTTCTAACTATAGACCTATTTCCATTCTTCCATGCTTCTCGAAAATACTAGAATGCATTATGTATAACAAATTATACTCATTTTTAGAAAAAAATAATATTCTCTATAACAAACAATTTGGCTTCAAAACAGGGCACTCTACTGATCATGCAATTCTTCATCTCATTCAGATTATTTTTCAAGGTTTTGACAAAAACAAAATTACTTTAGGTGTTTTCATAGATCTTAGTAAGGCGTTCGACACTGTTGATCATAGTATTTTAATTAAAAAATTAGAAAACTACGGAATCAAAAATATAAACATAGCTTGGTTTAAAAGCTACTTATCTAATAGAAAACAATATATTTCATTCGGGAATGAAAAAACTAACAATATGTCAATTACTTGCGGCGTTCCTCAAGGATCTATATTAGGACCACTTTTATTTTTAATCTATATTAATGATTTAAGCAAAGCTTCTAATATTCTAGATTCTATTTTATTTGCTGATGACACAAATTTATTTTATTCTCACAGTGATATAACAACATTATTTAAAACGGTCAACATCGAACTTCTAAAACTAACCGAATGGTTAAATATGAATAAACTTACAATTAATTTAACTAAAACTAATTATACTATTTTTCATCGCCTCCATAAAATAGATAAAATCCCTCTTGCACTTTCAAAACTTATTATTGGAGAATACATCGTAAAAAGAGAATGTTCAATGAAATTTCTAGGTGTAATTCTAGATGAAAACATAAATTTGAAAGACCACATAAACATGATTGAAAATAAAATTTCTAAAAATATCGGATTACTCTATAAAGCAAAACCATACTTAGATCAATCATGTCTGAAATACATATATTACTCATTTATTCATTCCTATCTGAATTATGCAAACATTGCCTGGTGCAGCACCAATAAGTCAAGGACAAAAAAGCTATTTAGCAAACAAAAACATGCAATTAGATTATTATCAAATGCACACCGCTTCTCACATTCTGGACCATTGTTCAACAATCTAGAAATATCAAACTTGTACCAAATAAATATATATCATCTGCTAATTTTTATGTATAAAACTAATAATAATAATACAATACCAAATATCTTCAAACCATTATTTAATAAAATTCAACACAAATACATGACTAAATATTTAAGTAACAACTTTGTACAACCCAAAACTATATATGAGTCAACCAAGTTTTCAATAACTATTAGAGGACCTAATGTATGGAATAAGATAATTAGTAATGATATTAAAACACTTACAACTCTTGAACAGTTTAAACAAAATAAAACTATTACTTTTAAATAATGAAAAAACAGAGAATTTTTTTTAAATCTTTCTATAAAAATGTTATATTTGAAAATTATCTATTAGTGCATGCTTTGTTTGTCTGAGAAGGTCTAAAGTCTTTAATTATATACATTATATTCAATTATATTATGAAAAAGTATGTATGTGTATGTGTGTGTGTATATATATATATATATATATATATATATATATATATATATATATATATATATATATATATATATATATATATGTGTGTGTATGTGTATGTGTGTGTATGTGTGTGTATATGTATATATGTGTGTGTATGTATGTGTATATATACATATATGTGTATGTATATATATATATATATATGTATATATAGTGTCTTCTGATTATAAATTAACGTTTATGTTTTCATTCTTCATGTTTTCTTTTTATGCTGTTGGTTTAGGTTTTCTTGAATGATTTATTAAAATTTTACTTTAATGAATAACTTTGAAATTTAAATATATATAGCATTGCATGACCGTAAGTTAATCTTCATGTTATTGAGAATAAACTACTTCTTTAACTTGTATTAAAAACAACTTTTAAAGACTTTAACTATTTTGCATTAACTTCTTTGAAACATTTTTCTTTTTTCTCTCATTTTTAATTTTTAATTTTAGTTACAATGTATTTATATAAATGTCTAGAAAAAACAAGTACTTGGTGATAAGGCAAATCTGTCTTCTTCTCGTCCTTGCCATTTTTATATATATTATAAAACACGGAACTTGTAAATATTTGTACGGCTAAATAAAAGAAGAAAAAAAAAAAAAAAATTTTTTTTTTAAACTATAGTAGAGTATCTTATCCTCTTAAACTATAATAGAGTATCGTATCTTTCTAAAACAAACGATCCCCTATAAAAAAGATAAATTCGGGGACGCAATTTAAAGTTTTATCACGAACATAATACGATACTAAGTACTAGCGTTAAAATTTGTAAAAGACTATAGAAGAAATAGTGTGCTAAAATCGCGATGAAATGGTCTTTCTCTATTAGCAATGGAAAAACAATAAGAAAATAGGTTTAAAAAACTAATAAAGCAAACTTGCATTAATGAAAAATAAAGTTTTTGTAATATTTTGTTTTTGTAATATTTTGTTTTAAGTTTTTTGTTTGTAAATTTAAAAAACATGGTTCTTTAATTTAATTCTTTTTTTAATTTTTTCTTAATTTTCGTATACATTTGAGTTGTATTTTTTCCAATAAATACGGAACTAACGCTATAAATACGGAAGTCATAGGAAATATCTTTTTATATCTGAAGCTAAAATTTTCTAGATACCCACTGTGTAAATCATTTTGTTAACAAAAAGATCACATAGGCTAAGATAAAAGGTAAAGCGGGATATGGTTATAACTTTTAAGTGAAAATTAGCTTTCGGAATCGAATTTAATAATGTGGCGAAACGAACTGGGCAAATTTGTGGAAAAATCGCTTCATTCAAAAGGAACCTTTTCCATAATTTTGAGAATCATTTTGAACCAAAGCGATAATTATCGTAAACTTACACAGCTTATTTTATAATATAAAGCGTGAGGAGGGAGCTTTGCGTAAACACGATTGCTTTGTGTTTCTCAAACATACAAATACAGTGAAAAATTACTTAAGGAAAAATCTTTATTTTTTCTGCAACTTCTCTCTGTCTTCTTCCGTTAAATTGCATTTTCCCTAAAAAGTTGACATACAAAACCAAAAGTGCGCCGAATTAAGTAACAAAAAAATTTGTAGTGATGAAAAAATATTATTGAAGTAACTATTATTTACATACTAAACTTGTTTAAAAAATCTTGTCATGCTCTAAAATATTATATTTATAGATTACACGAAAGCGGCTTTTTATCGAGACCGACCGGCGATTTTATCCATTCAATTGCCTGTTGGGCAGTGACAAAGTAAACGTCGCTGAACTTTCGAACATCGTTCATGAACCTTATGACAGCTAAAAAAAAAGAAAATGTTTTCTTAAATAATTAAAAATCAAATTGCAAGAAAACGCAAACGTTTCTATTCATTATAAGATAAATCTAAAAATCAATAATTTTTAATACCATCTTTACGGTAAGGTGCATTATCGAACCAAGTCGAATGGCCAAACATGGGGAAAGGTTGCTTATTATCCTCGTAGTGAAGCTTAAAGTTGGTCATTAACATGTTATACGTGCTTTCTTCAGTTTCTAAGTTTGTACATTCATCGAGCATTGTAGCAAACGTGGTAGCTGATTCGTCGCATTGCAATGTAACCAACGGGATTTCCCATACTCCAGGATACGTAACTAAATAAAAAGTATAAAATTTAAACGCATCAGAATACGACAACTCAAACAAAAAAGTAAAACATGAGCACACAACGAAATAAAAATTCAAACATAAGAACTCAATAAAACAAAAAGTAATACACGATAACTAAAAAATTAAAAGTAACGCACGATAACTCAAAAACAAAAAGTAATACACGATGACTCAATAAAAATAACGCTATAACATATGCAAAGTTATTACGTGTTGGGCAGTTAGCCATGTAGCACGGCAAAGAAGGTAAGTAGTCCAATGTATATGGCCACCATCGTGTACCCGGAATGGTTCCCAACGAACTGTCATACAAAAACTGATTTTCAGCTAATACTTTAAACGTGTTTTCTTGGCTTGCAAGAAACGGAGTTCTCCATCCGAGTGTAGTTGTTCCGACTTCTTGCTGAATAGTATTTTTTTGTGTTAAAATCTCCATTTGTAGGTCTTCTAATACTGCCTTAAAACGAATAAGATAAAACTTGCTAACAAGTAAAAGACACTGACTTTTGTTTGTATTCTTTTTACTACAAAATAAAAAAGCTATCAATACGGTCACTTGATCTTCAAACGATGTGTTCACGTGAAAAAATAGTCAAAAACGGAAAAATTAATGTAATTTTGAAACTTACTGTTTTACTCCACCATTCTTCCGGTAATTTGTGAGTTGCCGAATGATCTGCTATCTCATGGCCTATAAAATAGAAGAGTATCCTTAAGTACAACGGAGTTACTGTGGACTAAGAAAAAAGAAGACAAGAAAAGTGCAGATCGTAGCGCTCAAATAGGTATACATTTTAAATTCAAAATAAAATTGACTTGAGTGGTATGCAAAAGCTTCCGTTTAAACACAATATCTTATATTGTGTTTAAACGGAAGCTTTGCATACTTCTATATAATGTGGTATGCAAAGCTTCCGTTTTATATAAATATGATGTTTAAATAAGAACGCGATAAAGTAGGAAAAGCTTTTTCTAACTTTATTGAACTATGAGCGTGAAGTACTTATTTTCAAAACTGTAAAGTTTACTTACCGCTCTGTTGCAACTTCTTTACGTAAGCGTAGTCGGAATTATCACCAGATACGAAAAACGTTGCTTTGATTGGACAACCACTAAAGTTAGTCGAGCCATTAAGTAACTCAGTGTAAAGCTGATAGTTTTCTGGTGTAACTCCGTCATCCATGGTTAATAAGATCATTTGCGGGGTGTTAACTTTTGACAATCCGCCAGGTATATCTGTTCCCGCGCATCTACATGACGGTAAACGACAGTTAGTAACATTGCAAGTTGATATCGATTCAGGTGACTCTGGTATTTGAAGATTTGTTGAAATTAAATCGGCTTGAGTTGAGGCTGTCGGAAAAAGTTCCGTCATCATGGGTTCATTCGACGAGAATAGAGACTGAGCGGTTTCAACCGAGAAACTTTCCGTTGCAACATTTTCTAGAAGCATTGTGTTTGTAGTATCAAACGTTGTAGGCAGTGGTGCTTGAACGATTGATGACTGGTTAAAGGTATTTTCAGATGCAGAATTTGGCTGAAGCAAAGCTGTAAAGTAAATGTTACATGTATCATGTTTATAAGTTTTGAACAAGTTTTAAACAAAATTGATTAATAAAAAATAAAAAAATAGAAGAAGAAGAAGATTTCATGAAGTTACTCTGTAAAGTATCTCTTTTGATTACGTTGGCAGACATCTGATGTGCGACTAACAAAAGTAGAACCATTTTCTTCACCATTTCAACTTTCTCTAATAAACAAAATCAAAAAATGAAAAAAAAAGTACATACAACTATCGTATCTTTATATTTTTTATTTTTCTAAATAAAATTAATCGCATAAAATCTTGTAACGTTTTTACCTTTTATGATCAGTGTTTAGTTTTTGCTCTTTCTACGATGATATCATAAGTTTGAGTTTCAATTTATAAGAAAAAGAACGGAAATGGTTTTACTAAATACCTTATTTGATAGTCTTTAAACAGCCTTGTTTTTACAAACTGCGACCCATTAAATGACTGAATGTAAAAATCTGGACGCTTTTGATTTATTTGGGAAATCCGTCAATACGTTTACACTCTTTATGTTCAAAACAAATTTTACTAGAATTTGATAATTACGAACTTAGGTGTAAACATTATACTCTAACTTTTTCTCATAAGTATGTTACAAACAGGAAACGTTAAAACTTTATTAATCGAAATGACTTTAATTGGCAACATCGTTTATAGTAAAATTTTGCCCTGAGATTCGTTTTGTTGCATTGTTGTTTTTTGTTTTTATAAATAAATATGATTTTTGCATTATGGGCTTAACCATGTAAATATGATAAATAAAAGTTTATTGAGTCTAGATCATCAAAAGCAACGCTTTTGATGATCTAGACTCAAAATTTGTTGCTAGCAATGAAGATATGACGAGTATGTTTCTGCTTTGCTTATCTTACACTGATTAAACGGATTTTATGGCATACTGTACGCAATTAGTGACAACATAACTCTATTATTATTAGCGCAACAATAACTTCAAACATGAATCCTACTTCATAAAAGAGTTTCAAAGTTAATATTCATTTGCTTGCGTTTTAGTATATTTCATTACCTTGTCTTTAATAACGTAGACAAGTTTAACAAAATACTATTTTTTATTGTAATTCATTGTCATGTATATTAATTTGTATATTTTCTTCAAGTCAGCAATTATAATGGTTTCAAAACTCATTACCACTTCTAGCAACACACTTTGAATCTAGGTCAACAAAAGTGTTGCGATTTTTTATTGGCATATTTAAGTCCGTATGGAAAAATTATACTTTTCTATAAAATGTTGTCAACAAACCATAATATATGCGGCAACTTTTTACTTGTAACTTTAGCAACCAGCAAGGGTATAAGAGAATTTTAGTGCTCAAAATAATGGAACGTGCATTTCATGAGATTCACTCTGTTATGCTTTATTTTTTGAGGTCGCGTATAACTTTTTTAAACGGCTCTCAAAAAACTTTCATTTCACTAAAAACAATTTTATTTATGCATTGTTTTACATTAAATTTTTTTTCTGAAATTGTTCTCTGAATGCAGTGGCGTTAGCAAAGAGAGGCACAGGACGTACCACATCGTAGCCTCTAGATCCTGGTTTTGAAGAAATAGATCAACTTTATGGTTAACGTGGAGGCTTACATAAATTCAAAAATGTTCAATAAAGACTAAAAAGTTTACATCTTTGAAGCCTACTTCAAAGATATAAACAGCATCGACTACTTGACAAAAGCTTACTTGTTAGTTTGTTCCTGCGCGCATTGCATGTTTGCTGTATTTTTCGTGTAGTTGCGTTGTTATTAGGACATATCTTATAAGTAACTAAATAGTTTTTATATATTATAGCTAGATGTAATAGTTATTAATTGGTCCTAAAACACTCAATATGCAAATACTATGACACTAAAAAAAATACTTGTATTCAATATTGCATCGAAAATTACAAAATGTATGTTTTTGTAATATAGTGCGTATATAGTGCAGTTGGGTCAAAAGTTTTCCGTTTTTGACACAAAAGCGGAAAACAAGTAGAAAAGAGGATGAGAAAGTTCAAAAGTTTCCAAAAACCGATCCTTTTCTTCAAAAGTCAAAATGAGTTGAAAGTTTGAAATTGCAGATACAGGAGAGTATTTCCTTCTAAAAGGTAGATCTAAACGCTTCTGGTTCTAGTTTGTGCTGGTTTAAAGATATAAGAGAATTTTAGAGCCTAAAAGAAAAGAACTTGCGTTTTATTAGATTTACTCTACAACAACAACAACAACAACAACAACAACAACAACAACAACAAGATATTTGTTTTTCTTATAATTTACAATCATCTAATTACAATAATATATTAATAATAATAAAAATAGTTATATTTATAATAGTAAGAATATTTATAATATTATAAATAATAAAACCAAAATATCATTATTAAGATTAAAGTAGAAGTTATAAAAATGATTGACAAGGAAGGAATCACTCGTGCAGAAACCTGATCAAAGGAGTGACACCATGTTATTATATTGATGATATTAACTAGCAGAAAGCAACCCGTAATACGGGTTACGGTCGGTCTATTACTTAATTTACAGTGGCTGTTTTCCACAATTTAAAGTTGCAAAACCTTAACTAATACTATGTAAGAAAAACGCCTTCAAATTAAAAAATTAAGCCATCTGCAAAATTAAATAAATTAATTTACCAATTATTTAACGTTATTTGAGTAATTTAAAACTGACATAGGTCATATCAGTGTATGGCAGAACCATTTTCCTAGACATTACAAAGCTCAACACAGTACGTTTTTAGTTACTGACACAAAATAATAACACTTCATCATGCTTTAAATTGACGAAAAAGTAAAGCTAAATTCTTATATTTTTTATATCATGAACTTTAATTAAGATTAATATGAAGTATACTTTGACACTAATAAAAGACAGTATATTGACAGTATATTTGAAGTATATTTTCTCATATATTTTGACACTTATAAAGGACCTCCCTTCCTCGTTTTTGCCTTAATGGTGGCCAGGAGAATAAAGTTATTTTTATTAAGAGTAATCAAGTTTTTGATGAAGACTTTTTACCAAAATAATAAAATGTAAAACAATGATTTACATTTTTAAGAATTTTTTCTTTTTAATATATATAAGAATTTAAAATATATAAAAATTTTTTCTTTCCTCAAAAGTGTTGCAAATGCAAACTAAGCTAATTAATTAGTTCAACCCGTTATAAAATTTAAGTAACTTCGTATTTGACAAATGCGCTAAACTACAATATTCTCCATGTATTTAAAGGTTTTTAGTTTGTTTTTAGTTGCAATCACTCTTTAAAAACATCTCTTAAGTTACGTACAACAAATTATTAGGCATAAAAAAGAGAAATTTAAAAAAAAATTGAACTAATTGCATATATTTATATCATTTTAACTGACAAAAAATTTACAATAAAAGGAAATTTTTTTAAAAGTCGTATAAATATTAAAAATGGAATTATGATACCGTAATTACAAAAAAATAAATAAAAATAAAAAAAAACCACATAAAAACTCAAAATCGATTTACCTATTTATATTAACCTATGTTGACATGGCAGTTAATATAAACATTTATCGAAAATGTAACTATAAAATCTGTTTCCAAGTACAAAAGGATTAACAATACTAAAAAAAAATAAAAATCAAATTAAGATATAAATTGCATTTTTAGCAAAATGTTGTCTTGGCTTTTAGTAAATAAATAAAAGCAGTAAGTTCCAATAATGAAACTACCAATTATTCATTTTTAACAATAGACACCAACGTGAAGGTAAGCCAAGCAGTCTATTAACACAAAACATCACAACAATAAAACATAACAATAGAATATTTACACCACACCCTTGATTCTAAAATCTAGCGAAAATAACAAACCAAATTAAAATATGAAAGACAAAATTAGAAAACCAATTTTAAGTTAACTATATTTATCTTTTTACTAAACATATAAATACATAAAAGTATATTTGCTTTTATATTCAATATTAGTTATTCAATTACTTCAAATTTAGGACATTAAAATGCCCTAGATTTACAGATCAAGGTTGCATACTCTCTCATACACATTACGCTAAATACTAACAGATATTATGTGTTTCCAGAATAATTAAAAAAAGGCTAGACAACACAACCTAGCTCTAAAGCAGTAACACCGCCTGGCACTAAATACTGCCAAGTCACACCTCTGCTATAAGTACACCGCTTGGCTGGCAAGGTTATCAATCTTGCTCAACATAATGCCAAGTCACACCACTTTGAAAACATGGAAACAACATAATTTTAACATATATACAACTATAAACAAATATGGTTTTATATAACAAATATAAACACATTTTATAACAATATTAAATGACAGATATATTTATCAAAAACTATGAAAAAAAAAATTAAAATAATAAATAAAATTATACATACAAAATGTGCTCACAACCAACAAACAGTAAATTTTCGAAATGAAAATCTATAATGAATGAAAAATGAAAATGAAAAAGACATTAAGTTAAGAACATTAGAAAATATAACATTATTTGTGTAACACTTTCCACCTACCATACCTTGAATGAGATGTTTATCAATTTTGAAAAACAAACTATTAAATGCTCTAGTTCTTGAACATGCAACATATAGTTGACCATGAGAGAAACACGGTTTTTTGAGATATACCCCAACTCTATCAAATGTTTGACCTTGACTTTTATTAATTGTCATTGAATAAGCCAATCTGACAGGAAACTGACGACGTTTCAGAACAAAAGGTAAATTAGAATCTGATGGAGCCAACTGAATTCGAGGAAAAAAACCCGTTTACCACCAGAAACACCTATCAAAACCTCTGCATCAATATAATTATTTTGAAGAGCACTAACTTTCATTCGAGTACCATTGCATAGCCCAGCTTTGAGATCTAAATTCCTAAATAGCATAATTACACAACCAATTTTTAATTTTAAACAATGAGGTGGCATACCTGAAGGAGTTAAGCTGTTCAAAAACTCAACAGGAAAGTTATTTCTTTCATTAAGGTCATCAGTATCAATTTGATTAGCACTTAAATAAATTTTGACCTCACCCGGCAGACATTCAAGCACTTCTTCATTGATTGATAATGAATCAACATTAGTTGGTGTTAAAATCACGCGCTTAGAATAATCATTTTGATCAGCATCTCCAAAAATCTTTCAACAATCGATTCATTTTCTCTAATAATGCACTGATTTGGTATTTCGATGCATCCTTTAAAAGGATCCTCCTCTTTGACAGGCATTGTTCCACTACAAAGTTTTAATAGCCATTGGGAAAATTCTCTTTCCCCATCATGTACTCTCATATTTTCAGTTAATGTAAATTTCTGCACCCATCGCCACTGTAAGGAACATTTTATACACGATTCTACAATTTCAGCTGGTTGTCCTCTTTTTACAACAGGCAGTATTTGCCTGAAGTCACCACCAAAAAAAATGACTTTTCCTCCAAACGGAAAGTTGTTGTTGCAAACATCTTTTAACAACCTATCAATTGCATTTAAGGCATGTTTAGGTATCATGGATGTTTCATCAAGCAAAAACAAACTAACTTGTTTTAAAAAATGTCCATGTATAGAGTTAGGGGTTACATTACATGTGGTGTTATCCAATAATGGGACAGGAAATTTGAATAAACCATGCAATGTAGATCCATTTGTAAGAAGAGTTGCTGCTATGCCAGTCCATGCAGCTGTAGCAGATTTAAAACCCCTACTTATGGTTTCAGCAACCAAATAGTTATACGTAAACGTTTTTCCACTACCAGCTGGTCCATCCATGAAAAACAATCTGCAATGTTGATTTTCTACACTTGGTTGCTGGTTCAATGCAGCAAGGACAGCATTACTTACATTTAATTGATTGACATTAAGAAGCAGTGAAAAAAATATAGAAAATAAACAAATATCCTTTTTTATTAGAAACAGTTAAGTGTTTCTAATAATATATATATATATATATATATAGAAAAAAAGGTGACGGGATATCACCTTTTTATAAATTATAAACCATCCCGCCATTTTTTTTATAAGTCTCTATATATAAAAATGATTAGGCTTGATGGTTTTTTAAATTACCTAATACCATGCTGTTACTTTTCTTTCTCCACTTCGAGCACTGTATATATATAAGGGCAATTCCATCGTTACTTATGGGACATTTTGATTTTTGTAATGTCACATTTTTAGATATATATTTTTTATTTTAACTGATTAGATGTTTATATATTTATAAATTATCCCAAAATTATTTATTTATTTTCGTGTATATTGAAATTTCGTTCAATTATTATAAGTTTAGGAATTATAGTTGATTATATGCTGCGTTACTTACGAGGCGCAAAAAATCATTGCATTAAACCTGTTGTTTTCAATTGAATATTTCAAGCCAAATATTTAACCTACATAAACTGGCTTCTTAAATTAAATTAATTAATTATTATTCTGCGTAAAATTATTCAAAAGATTGTTTTAGCTATTTGTTTATATATCTTAAATCAAATTAATTATCGTCACTTACAAGGATAATTCTACGCATCAAAATCTAGTTTAGCTACTATTTATATAGAAAGTATGACGCATGAATTTAATTTGAAACTTAGAACAAAAAAATAACACAAATAACATTATTATTCAAAATTTAAAGTTTTTAAACATATGGCAACCCAATGATTAAAACATATGGCAACCCAATGATTGGTTTTTGTTTGAATATTCATTTTATTGAAATAACTCACTTGAGCATAAAATTGCCCATATATATATATATATATATATATATATATATATATATATATATATATATATATATATATGTATATATATATATATACATATATACATTCACCTAAAGGCAATGATGAAACTTCTATATTTAACTGTGGTCTGATAGCTAATTACAAAAACATCTTGTATATAAAATTTTACATTTTCATTAAAAAAAGCACTTTTTTATAAATATAGTTAGTCATTATTGCCGGTAAGGATGATGGTTTTGTTCCCCCACTTGCCCCCGGATGCGCCCGTAATCTAGAAACCTTTATAAATTTGTAGATAACTTTTGTATCTATCTTTTGATACCAAGATATAAACTTTTAGATAAGAATTGATTAAGTTATAATAGTTTTAGCTGATAAAAACTTTATTTTGACCACAGTTTCTTCAACAAATCCTAATATCAAAAAATCGGTACTTAAAACGTCATAACTTTTTGTAGGGTGGTTCGAAAATTTTTTCACTTTTGGAATATTGAAATGAAGCTCTTTTTAATGATATATAACGACCTAGAACTTGATGAATTTAAAAATTTCATGTAACATACCTAATGTAATGTGTGAAAAACTCGATCAATATTTTAAACCGAAAAACAACATCACGTATGAACAATATATTTTTAAGAACATAAAACAAAATAAAGAGGAGAGTACTGTGAGCTTTGTTACTCGATTACGAAAACAAGCCGAATATTGCGCGTTTTCAGACATCGCTGAGGCAGTTAGGGATCAATTTATATCAGAAGGTCATTTTGTAAAACTGAAGCAAAAACTTCTCAAGGATAGAGAAATAAACATTGGTAAATGTGTTGAAATTGGTTGCAACTATAGAAATATCAAAAAAACAAGCAAAAGAAATGTCAAATAAGAAAACAAATCAAGGCACAGAGGAGATTGATGTGGTAGATTATTTAAAAGAACTAACTATTTCCAGAAGACAAAAACAAGCAACAGTTTTTAAATCAGGAAGTAACCAAAGTGAAATCATATGTAAAAGAGAAATTGACTTGTTATGTTTTCGATGTGGGGAAAAATATTTTGTTGGACATCAAAAAGAATGCAAAGCTAATGGAAAAACATGTAATAATTGTCAAAAGAAAAATCATCTAGCCATTTGTTGCAGAAGTTTTTCAAAAACGTCTTACAGCACAATGCAGCAAGTTAAAGAGATAAATAATAAAAACAAAAGTGAAAGCAGCTCAGAAAATGAATTAGAGGAAGCGTTTGCTCTAACATTTAGTTCAAAACAAAGAGGACAATCTTATGAAACAAACTCAATAAATGTACTGGTGGAAAATTTATAATAAAAATGATTGTTGACTCAGGTTCTAGTGTGAATTTAATTGATAAAAACTTATTTGAAAGGATTAAAAATCACAATCCTAACTTATTACTAAAAAAATCATCAACAGTAATATTTCCTTATGCTTCAACGCCTCTAAGGTTGATAGGTTGCTTACAACAAAATCTATGTTGTAAATAAAAATAATGTTGAAAATATCATGGGAATTGAAACTGCAAAAGAGCTGAATATTTTAAAAATTGATGAAAATGGAAAAGATAATGGTGTAAATTCATTAGCTAAATCAAATATAACCATGCAGCATTTTAATGTGTGTAAAAGTATTGATGATGAAATTAAATCTCCACTAAATCAAAAAGTTATTAACTTGCAGTATTTTAATTGTAAAGTGAATTTGAAATTCAAAAATGATTTATTAAAATTGATTGCAGATTATGAAGATATATTCAAAGGACACAGTAAGCTAAAAAATTTTCAATGTAAACTGCATGTAGATAAAAATATACAACCAAATACACAAAATTGACGTCGCTATCCTTATCACCTTCGAAGTTAGATAGAAGCTTATACTTAGTTAGAGTTAGATGTCGAGTCCAGAAAGATCATAAATTTTCAAACAGATGAGGGAGTTTATCGACACAAAAGATTAGTATATGGTATTAAAAGTTCATTCGAGATTTTTCAAAAAAACATGGAACAAAGTTATAGTAAAATAGATTAAGTAAAGTTTATCAGCGATGATATTATAGTATACGCATCAAATGAGCAAGATTTATTAAGGATGTTAGAATCATTGTTTATCAAAACACGTACATTAGGTTTAAAATTAAATAAAAAAAGTGTATTTTTGCTCAAGAGAAAATAAAATTTTTTGGTATTGAAATATCCAAAAATGATATTAATCCTGATCCAAACAAATTAGAGGCTATCAAGAATGCAAGACCACCAACAACTTTAAGTGAGCTTCGTAGTTTCCTGGATTTATTCACATACTTGTCAAGATTTATTAAAGACTTTAATGAAAAGACAACAGCATTACGTGAACTATAAAAAAAAAATACAAAATTTAAGTGGGTCAAAAAATATATTGATGCTTTCAATACGCTTAAACATGAATTGTCAAGTGAATCGGTTTTGGCTTTTTATGATCCGCACAAAGAAGTACAGTTAAATACTGATGCAAGTAATCATGCTATAGGAGAAATACTTTTATAAAAAGAAGGTATTGGAATGAAACCAATCTGCTACATAAGTAGGTCACTGATAGCAGCTGAGTTAAAATAAAGCATTACAGAAAAGGAAGATCTTGCTTTGGTATGGGCAATTGATAAATTACGTTAGTACCTGTATAGAAAAACTTTAAGGTTTTAGTGGACCACAAACCGCTCAAGTTTATTTTTTCATTCGGTTCTAAAATAAATCCACGCATTGCAAGCTGGCAAATAAAATTGCAGGCATATGATGGAGAACATTGTAGACTTTATATCCAGAAACTGTATCCCAAATGAGAAATCCAATGAGCTAGATGAAAATGAAGTGGCGGCTTATGTTAACTTTTTAGTGACAAAAATGACACCCAAATCAATATCACTTAAAGATATAAAAATGGAGACAGCAAGTGACATCAATTTAGTTGCAGTAAAGAATGCATTATTGTCTGGTAAATGGTATGACAACCCAATACTGGACCCTATCGTAGATTTCCAAATGAGTAAACTGATTATGAGGGGATTATATTAAGAGAAACAAGAATTGTTTTACCAAAGTCTCTTCAAAAAAGAGCTTTACAAGTTGCACATGAAGGACATTTAAGTGTTGAAAAATGCAAAGGATTATTGCTTCAAAAAGTGTATTGGGTCACTATGAATACTGATATCGAATCACATATTGGAAAATGTCTTGGATGCCAGACTAATTCACGCATGCCAGATCCTGAACCAATTAAAATGTCGACTTTACCAGAACATGTTTGGGATGAATTAGTGATGAATTTTTTTGGACCATTACCATCAGGGGAGTATTTATTTTTTTATAGAAGATATATATTCCAGATACCCATTTATTGACATAATGAAAATCACAATAGCACCAAGTATCATAAATAAACTAGAAAGACTATTTGCTATATTTGGTTATCCTAACAAAATAAGAAGTGACAACGGTCCACCATTTCAAAGTGAGGCTATAAAATTATATTTTAAAAATGCTGATATAAAACATATTAAATAACACCGCGATACCCGCAAGCAAACGGCATAGTTGAAAGATTCATGCAAGTAATAGCGAAAACAATAAAAGCAACTCATTTTATGGGCAGAAATTGGAGAGAGGAACTTCAATGTATGCTTCGAAATTATAGATGTGCTTCTCTTGCTATAACCGGAAAATCACCAGCCACATTGTTATTCAATAAAGTTCCTTCAATAATAGTTGATAAATCACCATACGATAAAGAAGTGAGAGAAAGTCAAAATAAAAAGTATGCAAAAGTAAGAGAAACAAAGGAGAGACATGATATTAAAGTAGGAGACCAGGTTCTCGTAAAACGTCATGAACGTGGAGGAAAATTAGATTCAAAATATCTAAACAAGAAATACATAGTTAAAGAAAGAAGGCAAAGTTTAGTTATTGTAGTAGATGAAGAAGGAAACGAGTTAGCTCGTAATATCCAATTTGTAAAAAAGTTTTTAAAACCTGATGAGTTTATACAAAAAGATATACAAGTTAATGATAAGGAAAGAACAAAAGCTGATAGAAAATCTTATCCCAAGCGAAATCATAGACCTGTGAAATTTTATTATCAAGTATCAAGATCATTTAATCTGATAAGAAAAGTCTTTCCCAAACAGGGGAAACTGTTGAGAATGATAACTACGTAATTATGTGATCTGAACTACGTAAGTGCATTCATGTGGAACGCATTATAAAAAACGTGCATAAAAATAGGAAATAAAGACATTAAAAGAGAATAGAATTCGCCTTGTTTTAAAAGTTGTATAAAACTATTTTTATTAACTGATCTTAAAATAATATATATAATCGAACATATAAACATGTTGTATGCTTAGGAGGATCACAACAGTGCTTTACTAAACGCTTTAGTGCATTCAATATAAGTAATTTTCTTAGTATAAAATGTTGACATATCCAAATCGAAAAATGCTCACAACACTAATGTGCAGGGCCTTAGAGAGAGAGGAGGAAAATAAAAATGTTTTTTTTTTTACAATGAATAGAAAAGATTTTAATGACTGACAATGTGAAATCTGCTTAGGGGTCGTCCATAAAGTACGTACGCCAATAATTTTGAAATTTGACTTTTTTTTTTCAATAAAAAGTTTAATAAAAAAAAAAGGTGGAGGGGGTACCTTAGATACTTTATACGACCCCAAAGCCCTTGGTTTTGGCACAGGATCCTAATTTAAAAGATATAAATGTCTTTATATATATATATATATATATATATATATATATATATATATATATATATATATATATATATATATATATATATATATATATATATATATATGTATATATATATATATATATACAAGTATTTATTTTAATAAAGTTAAATTACATTGTATAGATGTGTTTGTTTGGCCGAAATGTTGAATCTATAGACTCAGGCGGCGGAAATAATGTCATAGTCAAGTCATAACGAACGATTTTATGTTTTAATGACGAATTGAATAAAAATAAACTATACTTAAGGCGGACGTTTTTTTCAGGCACCCCTCTTTGGTAAGTCCATAAAAAACGAGTCCTATGCGAGATCAGTAATATTAGGCGGGGTGAATAAAAATGAGCTTTTACTCAGTAATTGGTCAGCTTTACGTGAATAAAAATGTCAGTATTTTTTCTTAAGTTTTTATTCACATAAAGCTGAGCAATTACTGAGTGAATTGCTTAACTTTACGTGAATAAAAATTTGACCAAAACTGCTGAAGTTTTTATTTGCGTAAAGCTGACCAATTACTGAGTAAAAGCAATTGCTTATTTTTATTTACCCGGCCTATTGAAAACAAAGCTTAAAACCCAGTGCCGAGGGTAGGCTAATTATACTCTTAATTTAGGGGGGGGGGGAGGAGGATTATATAGGGGCCCTTTTATAAATTTAAGGAGCTTTTTATTTTAGCAACACCTTGCGGTAAAATTTGGAAGATTTTGAAACCCTAATGACACGTATTTTGGGTGGACCTCCAACTCATTAGCCACAACACTGCTAAAAACTGTTTTTTGCGGACTCAAAAAAGAGGTTTATAAGGGGTGGCATGAGTGTGCATAGAGGGAAACTATACTCTCGACTCGACTATACCATTCATCTTTTATGTTGGCAAACAAGGATTTTTAGTCAGAATTTTAACTGATTTATTGATTAGCTGGTTAATTGTGGTAAATTAGAAAAACGAAGTATGTACTTTTAAATTGAACCCTCCACCGCCTACTCCAATTTTTAAACGCTATTTGAAGTCCCACCTGAGCATACGTACTTTATGAACGACCCCTTAGTTTTTGTATTTGCAATTGAAACTTTAGTATTCGGAATAAAAATGCATATGAAAAAAAATGTTGAACTTAAATTCTATTACTATAAATAATCATAAACTTTTTTTTACGAAAAAAATAGGATTTAATTGAAGTTGAATTAAACGGAACAGGGTGTATTCCGTAAGTCCGTTAACAGTTAGCCATGAAAGGTCGGGCACAACTACATGGAAGATGATGCACTGTGACAAATATAATGGTAGTTGATCAAAATTCGCTATGAAGTATACTGATACTACGCCTATAGCACTGATAGCAATGACAACTTCGTTAGGTAGGGCGTTCCATAGGTGAGCAACGCGGTTGTTGAAAAAGTTGAAGCGAACGAGTGTTGTCGACTTCACTACACTACTTTTTATGTAGGGTGGGTCTAAAGGGTAAGATGTTTTTTACCAAAAAAATGACATTCTCAAAAAGCATGTTTATCAAACAATTTTTTATCGCTGCAATCAAGGTGTTTGCTCTGTTATCTTTATTGCGAAATCAGTTCTAAATCAGTTTCACCTAGATGAGCCAGAAATAGTTAAAATTTTTGCAAAATTGGATAATGCTCAGCAAAAATAAGAACTTCAAACTTCTGCGGTACGACTTTAATGAGCAAAAGCAAATATTGAGAATGTTTATTTAACTGGTCCTAAAATTCTAAATATAAACAACTACCACTCCTATGAGTTCCAAGAAAACAACATAACTTTGTGGCGATACTATGAAATTGGAGATAGAGTTAAAGTGATTTTCAACAACCTTTCAGTTAAATCATCAGTTGAATTGCTTGTTCCATTCACAAGTACTAAAGTAAACTTTCAGCGATAAACCCTGAGTGGAAAAAAAAGATAAGAAATTGTGGTTTAAATACACTACATTTTTGCCAGGAGACTGGTATTGAATCTTTTGAAACTATTATTGAGTTAGAAGAGCATATGCTGACAGAGCACAAAAGATCTGAACAACCTTCCTTTTTAAGTAAAGTAAAAAAAATTTATACTGAAAAGTTGAAAGCAACTTTGCAAGTTCATTCTAGTTCTACAAGTGCATTGGTTAAGATCACGCCTACCCCAATAAACAAAATATATTCTTAAAAGTTCCATAAATTAGGTTGGGCATTGCCAACAAGAAAGACTTTTCGTTTTTCCATTAAGCTGATTAAACTTCTTTATTAATACTTCATAAATGGAGAAAATACAGGAAATATGATGTCACCAGCAGATGTAAACACAGTGATAAGAAAATATCTTACAGCTAATGAGTTTGTTTCAAGCCAACAAATAAGTTTTTGTTCTCTAGATGGAGTAAGCTATTAAGAATTGGAAAATTGATTGCTCCGACTAATGAAGAAGACAGTAACAATGAACTTGAAAATGAAGAAGCCGAGAAATATCAAGAAGAAACACATAAACTTGTAATCAAACTTTCTTTTGTATGGTTGAAAGATAATTGGGTCGCAAAAACCAATGGTATCCAGAGAGGTAAAAATTTTGTGTAAATTGTTAAACCAAAAACTTATGAAACTAAGTAAAAAGCTAACATCACATCAAAACAATATCAAAACTTAAATGATTATTTATTATAGAAATGAAGTTTCATTTATCCATAAATTTTGTGTTTAAATATTTTCCTACAACTGAAGTTGGTACATTAATTGACTGTGTGCAAAGTGTTTCATTTGGAAATAATTGTTATCAATGACCTAATCGAAAGATAGCATAATATTTAGATGATGACATCTTATGTAAAATAAATCCTCTAAATCCAATTAATCACCACGGTGGTTACTTCTTAGCAACAAATGATTTTGAAGAAGCTAATAAACTAATGAAGTTTTACAAGAAAAAAATTATTGTAAAACAACATGTAATTTTTTTTCAATAATTCTCAAATATATCCCACAACTATTTTTCTTCTATCTGATAAATAATTGAAATATGTTTACGTTACGCCTTATAGAACTTTTGTAAACCCAGGGCTTTAACAATAATTGTGTCACAATTTTCAAACGTCAAATGATTAAAATTTCGTTTTTGAGTTGGATTTTGCGGCTAAGCCTTCACTTCCCCATGTATGTTTTTATACTTTTAGGTACTTAACTAGGAAAAGATTTATAATAACAAAAAAAATTATGGGATATTTGCGGCTTCGAATGAAAACGAAGATCAAAAATGACAAAAAAATCTTTTTTTGCATATTTTGAAGCATGATATTTAGTCAATGACCAATTTTACCAATTTTATTAATTTTTGGTTTGAACTAGCCAAAAAACAAAAATCAAGTAAAATACTCATTGTAAAGTATTTACTTTGTTTGTTTTCTTCGAGTTTAAACATGCCTTCAACACCATTTGGTTAATATTTCGAAAAATTTAGTCAAACTTTGACATCTACTATCTAGAGAACCAAATAATATTTTTTTTTTTTAAATTTAGAATTGAGTTTCTAGTATGAATAGCACCGACATATTAAAAATTAGCAATTTTGAAAGAGGTCACTTTAAAAATTTGGTGTTTTTGGCTGATTCTTACAGAAAGTCGCTCTCAATACGTTAGTAAAACTTGCTGAAATGAGGCCTTGGGTTTATGGTTATGATAAATGTTGATGTTGATTAAATAAGTATTTAGGTAAATAAGTTGATGGATAATTAATGAGTTTTTGTTTTATAGTTTATAAGTAAAGATTAAAACAGATAATTTAAAATGGATTTTGAAATTTTATATATTTTTTTTAGATATTGGTAGCGTGCTAGCTGCAGAAACATGAGATCGGTGCTTCTGCTTAATTTATTACTACATTACTTATGCAAATATTACGTGGGCAAGTTGTCAACCAACAAAACTTAAAAAAATTCTTTGTTTGCAAAAACATGTTTGTAGAATTATATACAACAAAAAACGGATGGACCATACTAAATCTTTAATGATGGATATGAAAATGATGAACATATACCAAATAAATATTTACCAACACCTAATCTTTATATATAAATATACCAATAATTTAACTTTTGAATTCTTTGTAAATAAATTTAATAAAAATCTAAATGAGAAATATTTCTCAAAAATCAAAGTAACACATATAGAATACATAAAGTAAACAAATACACAGAATATAGTATAACTTATAGAGGACCTAAGCTATGGAACTCTTTTCTGAAAGACAAATTAAACATGGCAAAATCATTAAATTCATTTCAGTTTCCAGCAAAAAAATTCGTTTTAAATCTTACGGAATAATTTTTATTTATAATTTTTATTTTTGTTTAAAAAAAAGTTTTTTAAACATTATATATTTTCATATGGCTGTTTGTTTTTTTAAAAATTATATATAATCTTTGTATATTATATGTTAAATATGGTGCTATACATTTTTTAGAAAATTTGTTGTTTTCCAAATATTATACTTTCTTTTATGACTTTTTGTGACTATTAGTATTCATAAATATTTTATCTTTCTTTTAACTATTTGCATTTAATTGTATATACAGACCTTATCAGAGGGGGAGCCATATGAGCCATATGTTCTGGGCCTCCGATTTTGTTGTGGGATCACATTTTTAAAATACATTTTTTAATCACTAAAATAAACATCAAAATAATAATTCTAAATTTCTGATTAATCTAAATAATTTAATTTAAAGATAACTTAAGTTAATAAATTAATTTCTTTTTCATAATTACAAATTTCTAAACCTAAATCCGACATGATAAAGATTACGTCGTGTAATGATGCAATTAACCCTCCGTCTGGCGTGCTTGATCAAA
This sequence comes from Hydra vulgaris, assembly GCF_038396675.1. Taxonomy (NCBI): domain Eukaryota; kingdom Metazoa; phylum Cnidaria; class Hydrozoa; order Anthoathecata; family Hydridae; genus Hydra; species Hydra vulgaris. Next base: position 32,504,886 of record NC_088927.1, read on the forward strand.
TTGATACAAGTCAATCATTTTTATCTCGTACGAGTTTTTGAGTTTTGACTTATTGTTCTGCTTTTTAGTAGCTTCATTTTTTCTCTTATTTTTTGGTTGTATTTTATCAAACGGGATTAAATCAATTTGTATTGAACTGTTTCTTATCATTTTGTTCAAACTGATATATTACGCCTTTGTACGTTACGTTTTGTAGGTTAACCTTTGTACGTTACATTTTGTAACTTTGAGAAAAGTAATATTTTTTTGTTCGTGTAAATAATTTTTGTATTTTTTAAACATAATTTAATATATAAATTTGTATAAGTTTGATAGATGCATAAATTTAATATGCTTGCAAATTTCAATATTTTCAGGTAACATTGAAATGAAGAGAAAATTTGAAGGGTGCAAGTAAAAGGCAGTGGAGAAAAGATTTGGCTGAAGAAGCATACACCAACTTGAAGAAAATATTTTCGTTTTTAAAAAAATCACAAAATACAGTTCATATTGAACCAGCAAACCATTTTCAAAGTGTGAGTGACAGTAGTTATATTGAAAATGAAGTTGTTCCAATTGCAGAAGATCGAAATTTTGAACAACAACCAGCAGAAAATTTAAATATTGTAAACCAGGAACATGTTGAACCCGAAATCTCATTACAGGAAGATGAAAGTGCAAATAAAATTCGAGATATGGAACCAGGGACAACAGATCAGACTCATCAAGATAATCTGGTCAATTTTGTTGACATTGGGATTATCAACAAGAACAATTCCAGTCAAGTGAAGTCCTTTCTTAAGATTACTTGCTTTGAAATTCCAAATAATATTGTTCAAGACTCTAAACAGCATGCATTTTCCTATTGTTTATTAAACAAAACTCTTGCAAATGTATAAACATGCAAAGGGGCTGGTTGTGCTGGAGTATTAAAAAACAATATTTGTATTGTGTACCTTGTTTTCTTTTTAAAAAAAATGCTGCAAATGTGTCATTTTTCTCTGGTTCTTCCGGATGGGGCTTTAGTAGAGGTTAGAGAAGATTGAAAGATTGTATACCATCGCATGAAAATTCAATTTACCATAAAGAAAACTATGTTGTATGGAAATCTTCTAGTAGAGCAGAATTATGTAAAACTTCAGTTGATAATTTACTTTAATCTGAACTCAAGACTGAAACTGAAAATTGGAAAAAATTATTCAAACGTATTCTAGATGTTGTTCTTTTTCTTTCTGAACGCGGATTAGCACTTTTTAGTTCAAATCAACAAATAGGTGATCGAGCGAGTGGCAACTTTTTAGGTATTATCGAACTTCTTAGCAAATATGACCACTTTTAGCTGAACATGTTAAAACTGTTCGAGAATCACAACAGTGTAAGCAGCGAATGCAAGCTCATTATCTTTCAACACGAATTAAGAACGAATTTATTGATATTTGTGGTTCACATGTTCAAACAGCAATCCTCCATAAAATTGTGAAAGTAAAATATTTTTCAATAAGAGTTGATGCTACTGCAGATTGCTCGTACAAGGAGCAAACTACTCAGGTTATTCGTTATGTTAAAATTTTAGACAATTCAAACTTTTCAGTTAAAGAAAGATTTATTTTATTTAAAAATTTTTCAAAAAAAACTGGAAAAGGAATTGCTGCTTGAACACTAGAAATATTGAAAACTTTGATACTGGATTTCGATGCCTGCATAGGTCAAGCTTATGACAGTGGTGCTAATATGATTGGAAAGTATAAAGATGTGCAAGCGGTTTTGTTAGAACAAAATCCAAACTGTATGTTTTCTAACTGCGGAAATCACACATTAAATTTAGTTGGTGTTGATTGCGCTGAATCATGCAAAGAAGCAACATCTTCCTGTTTTCGTTGCATGGAATGTCCAAAACAAGATGGTCAGCACGGATTGATGGTATTAAACCAGTTTCACAACATTTGAATTCAATAAAAAGTGATTTAAATAAACTTGGGGTGCTACATTTACCAGCCCAGGCTAAAGTAGAACTCAATGCTATTCAAAGGTATGTTTCCAAACTTAATTGCACTTTGATGTCGTCTATCTGGATGAAGCTACTCACAATAATTCATTAGATAAATCTAATCATTGAAGTACGCTATGCTACTCTTGATGTTGAAAAGATGAAAAAAACCTTACAAGAACTTGAAAATGAGGTTTTATTTCTTAAAAGAACCTGTGGTATTAATTTTAAACTAGACTGCATACCAAAAAAATTGCTGGAAGAAATTCTTGGCTTGGTCTTTGAGTTGTCCTTCCAAGCATTACAACTGCATTACGCATTTTTATCAGTTTGCCTGCATCGAAGGCTTCGAGCGAACGCACATTTAATATTTTAAAGCAGATAAAAATTTATCATCGTTTAACTATGGGGCAGGAATGGTTGAATGGACTTGCTATGCTGAATATAAATTATGATATTGCACGAAAACTGGAATTTTCAATTATTAATTGCTGCATTTTCAGAACAAAAAGCAAGAAAGACATTTGTGAAAATTGAATAAAACTAATTAATTCTGTTTTATATACATTTATTGAATTTCTTTATATTTCATTTTCAAAATGCGACCATAATTTAATTATTCATTTATAGTGATTTGCAAACAATTACCTATTGAAAAAAAAACAATAAATAAAAATCAATGAATAATTATTTATGTAGGAATCATACATTTGTGAAATCTGAATTGTAACAATAATAATAAAGTAACACTCCACTCGTACAGTCGTACCCTCCCGATTCCAAGGCCTCCCTAAGAAATGTGTAATTAATAGACTAGCATATTTCTTGGCTAGTTGGCTTAATAAACGCACAAAAAGTGCCAAATCCGTATTGCCTAATTAATTGCATTTATTCTGAAAGTTACACATTTATTTGGTCCCGATCTATCTGAAGACTTAAATGGCTTTGCATTAACTTGCGTTGCAATTTGCGCAAATTTTACGCAAATCTTCCTTTTGGGGCCTCCAATTTATAACTGACCCAGGCCTCTCCAAACCTCTGAAAGGGCCTATATATATATATATATATATATATATATATATATATATATATATATATATATATATATATATATATATATATATATATATATATATATATATACATATATATATATATATATATATATACATATATATATATATATATATATATATATATATATATATATATATATATATATATATATATATATATATATATATATATATATATATATATATATATATATATATATATTCTTTTTTCTGACAGATTTGTATTTTTAAATATTTTCTTTTCTTTTTTCGACTATTGGCGACTATTATATCTTCTTTTTTGACCAATAGCGAATATTTGTACTTCTAAATAATATATCTTCTTTTTTCTCTATTTGTATTTTTAAACATTATATCTTCTTTTTTTACTACTTTTTAGCTACATTTACTACTTGATTTATTTACCATATTTTATTATTATTTTTATGATCTGTAAGGGCTCTATGAAAAGATTAGGTTGGTATTTTGCCATCCATATCTTCTTTGAGCCGTTTATATATTTGTGATCAATTTTCTTTTTGTAAAAGGGAATTGTAGTTTATATAAAGAGCAAAAAAAAAAATCTCTGGGCAAGTTTTATGGTTCGTTTCCTTCTCTATGAAAGAGAAACTAATCACTGGCAAATCAAAGAACGATTCTTGTGTATTGAAGTTTTCGAGATAAAGAAAGGAGTCGATATAGCTAAGCTTATCACTGATGTGGTTTCAAGGCTAGGTATGGATATTCGAAACTGTCGCGGTCAGGGACACAATAATGAATCTAATATGCCAGGTGCTTACAAGGAAGCTCAAAGCTTAACAAGGCAAAATTATTCGGAAGTTCCCTACGTTTCTTGCTGCGCTCACAGTCTGAGTTTGGCTGGCATCCACGCAGTTGAACCAGCCATTGAGGTCAAAGTATTCTTTGAAAATGTTGAATCTTTGTACTTATTTTATGGTGAAAATTGAGTAGTGCTCGATCCTTACTGAAGCAATAGGAATTTCACTGCATAGACTTTCTATAACAAAATAAAGCTCTCATAATGACTTGATTAAACCACTTGCCAAGAGGCCGTGAGAAATGTTGGCAAATTTTAAACATGTCATATAAAACCTGTATCTGACCAGTGAGCATATCAGCCAAGCAGAGACTTAAAAATGGTTATTATCTTTTGAATTTGTATAGTTAATTACGATTTGGTACAACACCCTTTCTGCTGTTAACGTCAAAACCTTTTATGTGTTAACGTTGACTTTCTTGCTGTAGTCGTCTTCTACAACTGAAGCCACTACCATTAATGAAGATTTACGTTTGATCGGACAGCTGCTAAAAGATCTTAAAAGAATTAGGGGCTCTTGGTTTCAAGTTTCCAAAAGGCTGTACTTCGGGTACAGCCTTTTGGAAACTTGAAACCAAGAGCGAGTTCAGGTTCGAATATTAGCTGGACTGCTAATATTCGAACCTTGACTCGCTACTAAAAGAAAGCGTAAACTAAAGCGCTTTTTCATTAAGTTCTAAAAAATTATATATTTTTCTAAAGTCAAAATAATGGAGAAAATTTGAGTAATAAAAGAAAAATGAAATAAACTTTTCTTGAGCTTAATCCAATGTATGCGCAAAACTGAGCTCTTCCCTTAATCTTGATGAATCCAGAAAAAAAAATTTAAACCATGATGATTGACAACTACGGTGTTTCCTAGCAACATTTTCTTTTCAAAAAATATTTATTGATCCTATGAACAGAATTGGTTTTTGACTTGATATCCTCAACAACGGAAATATTTGAAGAGGTTTTTTTTAGAACTAATTCCTTTTGGATCGCTTTGTATTAATGAGTGTTCAAAGCAATTCTCTTTAAGGAACTTACCTTGAGAAGGTTTTAAGTAAAACGAATTTATTTGTGACTAAAGATTTAAAGGTTCAAGGTTCGGGAAATATTATTATAACACTTTTTAACTACTAATCCACTATATTAAAAACTTCTTATTTTAATACTTTCATTTTAATATTGAGTTAGATTTAAGTAACATTATCGATGCGCTAAATTTTTTTTTTTTTTTTGTTTTCAAAAATTTATGGCTTTTTAATAAATGAAATAATATCAAATAATTAATCTTTTAACTTCGCGTTTTCCTTTATTCGATTTTATTCGAACGCAAAGTATCAAGTTCTACTTTTAATACCAGGATGCAAATTGTAGCTTTTTTTCCTGCAAGTCTTTTGTAACATTTTCTTCAGTGGTATTTTGAATATTTGTTTAACTTTTTTTTTTTTTACATTTTATTTTATAATAACTTTTTTAAAGTTAAAAAATTATACTTATTATAAAACAACAATATATTATAGAAAAAAGTGGGATAGGGACATTTAAAAAATCACTTTAAAGAATATGTTAAAAGATTAAAAGTTGTGCAAATGCACTTTTTTTTAAAGTCAATTTTAACTTATTTTTAAGAGAAAATATCTTTCAAAAAAAAAAGAATTAGTAAAAAAAAAATCAAGCTCGAAGCGCAATTTACGCATTTCACTTGATGATCATTACAACAGTTTTAATTTTATCGCTAATGGCGCGTACGTAAATTTTTCTTGATTACGCTTGTATTTCAACACGTGCAAATATTGTAACAAACTATTAGTTGATTGCCACACTCACTCTCTGAGATCTGTATAAATAATAACTTTTTCAAAATAACACTTGAAGAATTTCAAGTGCTTATTGATGTTGTTAAGCGATAGAGCAACTACGAGACAAAAGCATGTGATATTATTAGATTAAAAATTAAAATAATATGTAAGTTTTAATAAATTAAGGGGAAAAAATAGTTTAATAAAATATATATGTACATTAAAAAAGTGCTCTGTTTTATTGATTTATAAATGTGAACTAAAATATTAATTTTTATTTATATATTTAAACCTCAAAAGATAAACAAGTATAAGTTATTGATTAACCGTATATAGTCATTAAAGTAAATTGTAATTATTACATTAATTGAAAATCTGAACATGTGTAAAACGTGTTTTTAAGTTTGGATTTTGAAAATTACATAATAATTTTCAAAATTATATAATAACTGTATTAATTTAAGCTAGTTTAAAGTGCATGAATCAAAAAATTAAACTTCGTAGTCAAAGCGTCACTTTATGCTATATTATGTTGTAGCATAATTTGTCTTGCGAAAATATTTTAATGAATTTATATTTATTGCAATATTTATTTTATAGTATATAAAAAGACTTTCATTTGCTGATTTTTATTTATGCTTACTTATTATATATCTAGAAATATATGGAAGAAGATACAGCACAGTTAGAAAGTTCAGCAAGATCTCATTTAGAGGCTTTGAACTGTTTGGCTGCAACTGCGGGTAAATTGATTAATAATGAACAAGAGATACCCAATAATATCTCACATACAAGTTTTATAAGTACAGAGCAAGAGGTTCTTCAAAATCCAAGACCTTATAACACCTCAAATAATTACTTAGCTCAATCGAATCCAAATAATACACAGGAAACTGAGATGGCAAACTTTCATCATAATGAATTTCTGATTCCAACACCTTTGTCTTCTCCAAAGACTTCTATATTTGCTTCTGAATGTAGACCCCTGTCAATTTTTTCATCACCTAAATCAAACCTAAGTTCATTATATGAGACAGAAAACTATATATATAATCAAATGACACTGCCCACAAATCAGTGTGAGTATCGACCTCAATGTTTAGACAATTCAATATACTCTAATACAAATAACAATAAAGTAAATGAAAAGCCAGCTTTATTATTTGGGATGGATTCTTTATTAACAGACAGTTCATTATTTGAAACTCTAGTGCAAGAAAGTCACAAGATGCTTTTAAAAGAGGAAAATGAAACCTCTATATCTAATATTAAACCTTCAGATACATTTATAAACAAATATAGTGAAAATCTTAAAACTTCTGATGAAACCACCACATCATTAGGTGACATAAAAACAAAATCATTTAAAAAAGGACGAGTAAAAAACATAAACATTACTGATAAAAAAAATCATGGTGGACCACCATTTAAACCTGGATGTTCACCTCCAAAAAAGAATACTCCTGAAAGTGCCCTGTGTACTTTTCATGAACATACTTTATTAAAGATGGCGACAAGAGGCTTTTGGAGTGGCGATAAAGGTCCTTTACAAGATGTTTTTAGATTAGCAAGAGTTGAAAATTCAGACTTGCATTATTCTATGAAAGATATAACAGAACATTGCTACAATATTGTAAAAACAAAATTAGAAGCTGTTGAAAATTCAGTTAGAAAAAGTATGTATCTTCATATGAAAAACTATGTTAGTGAATTTGATAGGTATGTTTGTTAGCTTTTTTCATTTGATAAACATGACCAGATTTTTTTTTAATTTTTTGTAAAGCAATGAATTTTTTTTAAACAATTTAAAATATAAATTTTTCTCATACACAAAAGAATGTGTGGAATAAATTAAATATTGGGAATTATTCAATGCTAAAAACACATTCAATCATTAAAAAACTAAGTTAAAAAAAAAAATCATTTAAAGAAATATGAATAAGTGTAAACAAACAAAAAAGTAAAAAAAAAATTTTTCTACTAAGCAGCAATGTAAACTATTTAAACAGCCTACATTAAATGTTTTTTTTTTTTTACTTTTTATTTACATATAATTAAAAGAATAGCATTTTAAAGTTGTTGTTTTTTTTAATCGTGTTCTCCCCTTTGAATCTTGTTTGACTTTAAATATTTGTATAATTGTTTGACTTTAAATAACTCAATAAAACTAAAAGTATAGTTTTATCATTAATTTAAAAAATAAAATAAATGCTGATTTTTATTTGCTAACATATATATATATATATATATATATATATATATATATATATATATATATATATATATATATATATATATATATATATATATATATTATTTTTAAAAATAACCTGATGTTTTTTATTCTTGACATGTTTTGTAAAATTTATTTACATTTTCATAAGATTATTTTACAGTAATAAAAAAACTCTGAAATAAATATTAAAAAATAGAAGTCTTTACAGATAAATATTACTTGGCAACTAGAATAAATGAGCACCTTAAAAGTGATAAACAATCTATATATAAACAAACATATATTTAAACACTTAAATTTATCTCTTAATTGCAAAAATTATATATATATATATATATATATATATATATATATATATATATATTTATATATATATATATATATATATATATATATATATATATATATATATATATATATATATATATATATATATATATATATATATAAAGTAAAGGGTATGCCAAGCAAAATAAAAATGTTTTAGATAAATAATAAAATTTATCTAAAAAATTTTCTTAAAAATAATATATTCAAATAATACAACTTTTATTTAAAACTTTAACACTAAAATCCTTTAAAAGTTTCATCATTAGTGCTATTATGCAATAAAAATTTTCAACTAAAAAATTTGTATTTTTGTAAAAAGGAAATTAAGTTTATGTTGTTAATTAAGCGTATCATGTTTTTGTTTGTGTAAATAATTTCCATAGTGAGTTAAATGTCATAAATGTGGTTGTCAAATCTTTCAGTTGATTTTTTTTTCATTGTTCTGATTCAACCCAACAAGGCAGCAAGCAAACACTATTGTTTGTACTTGCTGCAAGCAAACACAAATGAATCAAATGAGAGTGAGTTTTAGTTGATGGAACTAGCAATGATAGCTTCTTTGAGCAGCGACTGTGATAGTATTTGTAGAAAAGAGAAAGAGATGCAACTTTTTGGCGATAGGAAAGAGGCTTAAGCTTAGCGGTCCAACTTCAGTCACAAAGTGTTTTTGGACCTTGTCTAGAAGAGAAAGAGCATCATTAGAAGAACCCACCCAAGTCTTTTAGTTTTTGATATATGATGTTTGATGACGTTTTTTCTTAATACTTATATAATAGGAAAATTAGACAATAAATTTCTATTTATTTGTAAAAGATATTATTTGATTAATCAATTTTGTAATGACGGAAGAAATTAAATAAAAAAATACAATGGCTTCTTTTTTAAATGTATTTAGAATACTTGATACTTGTCTGAAATTGTTTCCAATATATTGCCGAATTTAAACTTAAAAATAATTAGGTGTATTTTTTTTGACAAAATTTTTCTTTATTTTTTTTGTTTAGGTGTTATATTTCATATATTATTTGTTTCCTTTCTTTGAGTATTGCCATTTTATTTTCTGTAGTTTCTTATAAGTTTATTATGCTGCAAATTCTTGAAACGCTTATATAGAAACGTGGTCAAGTTATCTAAAAAGTTACTTTAACGTGGACGAACAATACTGCACGAGCTTCCTGGGAAGGCTTGCATATATGGTTTCCATGAAAAGTCAGTAGTAAACAATAATCCAAGAAGACGTAAAGGAGAGTACTTAGCGAGAGGGTTGCCATTCATTAATATAGGAATATCAACAGTATTGCAATAGTTTTTTGCAATAAATAACTGATATTGGCCAGTTCTGCAACTGGAGATATTGCCATTTGTCCGATTTCTTGTATAGTTTGTTTTTCCAGTGTATGTAGATTGACTATTACATGCTAAACACTTTAGATAAAAGATTACATTTTTATTAGTACATGTATTATGACTTTTTATCTTCCAAGTAGTCCCATCAGATGTAACAAAGCTTTTAGCAAGCTTTACAAATTTTGCATCAAATATCTTTACATTTAAATAATCCTGTTTTTTTTTACCAATGACACAGATTGAAATTTGCCAGAAGTAAGTTGTCTCAATAAGTTGGTGGTTGTTTGTAAGCTATTACTGGATGTATATTTGAAAAAACCTTTTTTACTCTTTCATTAAATGATAAACTGAATAAAAGGTTAGTTTTATTTAAAATAAAATGGCAGTTTAGGTTGCTATAATATGTTGTAACTAAAATAAAAATTTTTTTTGGGGTGCTGGCCCTTTAAGTTTTTTATTGTGAAAAGCTTTTTTATTAATTTTTTGGGGTAATTACATTCTTTCAGCCATGATTTAAAATTCATCTGAATGTAACTTTTCAGTTGTGTAATCACATGTAAAAATAATTATTCTTTTTGTATAGAATGTTCTTTTTTTTTTCTTTTTTTTTTTTTTTTGTAATTTAGGTAGTCGTGGGTGTTTGTTTCTTTATAGAATATGTTGGTTTTGATATATTTGTTGTTGTTTTTTCAGGAATAACAGATATATCTAGAAAATTAATTATATTTAGATATTTTCTTTTTCAATAAGTTCGATGCCATAGTCTATTGTAAAGCCAATTTAATCATTTAATCAATCAATTATTTGATTGAATTAAATTAATTGAATGAAAAATTATATATCAATGACATTATGCACAGAAGTGTTAAGTGCTGCAGGCGTGATTTTACAGAAGAGCATTTTGAAAGTAGTAGACTAGTAACAATTTAGTAGACTCGTAAAAATTTTAACGATTAGTAGATTTGTAACAATTTATCGTACACTTACCATATTCGGGTACAATAATGTTTGAAAAAATGCAATAATTTTTGTGTACTTAGCTCAATTTGACCAAATGTTGTACTTAACACTTCTGTGCATAATGCCATCGATATATAATAATTTATCTCTCCTCTAGTCTTTAAGAACATTGAGCACTCTCTTTGTAAATACACTAACATATTAGACATATACACTAGTCTATTCAACATTTTAGTATACACTAACATATTCTACATTTTAGTTTAAGATTAAAAGAAAGTTGTAATAACAGTTTTAAAGATAAATAAGTAACCTCTTTGATTATAGTGGGATTTTTATTTAAAGAAAAAAAAATGGTTTATATTGAGGAATAAAGTTTCTTGAGCAGATAATAAAGATTTTTGAAAGAAATGGTGCTAACAAAAAAAGATGTGTATCTATCAATAACATGCAATGTTGTTTTAGGCCAAGAAAGAAAACAACAGATGCAATATTTATGAGATTACTGGGATAATTGAGCAATTATCCCAGTAATCTCATAAATATTGCATCTGTTGTTTCAGCACTGATAAATGTTAATATTATTTCTATAAAGCAGTACATATTTGAGAAGACAAATGTGCTTCATCAACATTCACTCTTGTCATTGGGTTCTTAAAACCAGCAGTTGTTATCGTTCCATACCCTCTAATTAATGGAAGTTAACAAATTTGGAGAGCGCCGAAAAACCACTTTTGGGAAAAACCACATTGCTTTATACCCCTTAGATAATTACATGGCAAATTTTCAAAATCTTTTACAGATTTTGAAGAAAAATGTTCTAGTTTAAAGTTTTTAGTTAAAAAATAAAAAATAACATAAGTTTTTGTTGGTTGATTTGATTTTGTTTATTGATTGGTGTCAAAAACTTTATTATTAGTAATTTCAAATAATGCTTTTAGTATCATTATAAATTCTAATTTTTTTGAACATTATAAAACAAAATTATTTGCAAGCTTTTTAAATAAAAAATGTTTTCTAACTTTTAAGCTTGCTGTTAAATTCAACAAAACACTAAAGAAAACACTGAAGAAACTGGATTCTGTAGTCAGGATATATATATATATTGTAATTCACCTTCCCAAGGCCAAGAAGGCCACTACAGATGAAGAGGCTACTTGTGGTTACAACCCTCTTTTAACTCTATAACTCCAAAACACGAACCTTGACAAACAAGGCCGCTGTGCGGAGAAACAAGTTGAGCACGGTACTACCAGGGGCGTGGTGGGAATTGAACTCGGAACCTCTTGCTTATGAAGCGAGCGGTCTACCACATATGGCTTTGCTTGAATCTTTACCATTGAATTATTTACCATCCTAAACTTTGACAGCATCGCTTTTGTTGCTTGTTCACTGAACATTTCAAGGGCTGACCCATGTCAATCTATAAACTCAGATATGTGATAAAAAACTGTGTGTCTTAAGAGTCACTGTAACTGTCTAAGAGAGAAAAGAGTCTTTGAACTTTTTAATTTTTTCTTTGAAGTCACCTTTATGTGACCTCCCAAAGCAGAAAGAATTAAAAAATTGTGAAATTCTTTAAATCAAATCCTGAGTTTTATAAAGTTGATTAAAATTGGATGAGGAACTAGAAGCCACAAATGCTATGCAGCTCTCTTGTATTGAACCAAAATCTCTGATCAATTTTTTCTATTATTTTTTACTGAATGCTTAAGGGAGTAATCTCTTAAATACAATATATAATGTATCTTAAAAGTTTTTTCCAGTGAATCGATCATTTTTCATTTTATAAAAATCAAACTCAATGATAGTGAAAATCAGAAAGAGTTTGTTCATCAGCAGCATGTTTTTCCTCAAAGTACAGTTTAATTAGTTTTATCATTGTAAATTAGTTTAATGTTGATGTTTGGGGTCTTTCTATTAAAAAGTATTCTTCTATTAAAATAGGATAAAAGGGTTCTTCTATTAAAAAGTATTTACTATAAGAAGTATTTACTATAAGAATTGCACTTTTTTACTTAGTAAGCAATGGATGGACCTATACAAAAAGAGCAAATAGGTTCATCTCTATTATATTACCTTTAAAGAATAGTTCACAGAAAAATCTAATTTAATGTATTTTAATATAAAATTCTAATTATTTTTAAGGAAGGACCTCTAAAATAAATAAAAAAAGTAGTGTATATTATTGAAAGTCATAAAGATATAACTATAAAGGCTTTTAGCCACATTAAAAAAGTATATTTATAATAAAGTGTAGTATAGAGCAGCTAAGGGGTGTCCATAAAGTATGTACGCCAAAAATTTGACCCTTCCCCCTCCCCTGTTGCCATGCATACTTATAGGTCCCAACCCCCCTTAAAAAGCATGTACGTTTTTCAAACCCCCCCCCCCAACTTTTTTTTTTATAAAAGCATTTATTTCAAGTAATAATAGCGTGTGTGCATGGTCGAGAAGTTAATGTTATGAACTTCGTTGGCGGAGACCGGAGTTTGATTCCCGGTTAAGTCATATTGTACTTTTTATTTTAATGACGAATCAAATAAAGATAAACTATACTTAAGGCGGACGTTATTTTCAGGTATCGCTTTTTAGAAAGTTCGTAAAATAACGAGTCTTATGTGAGATCAGTAATATTGAAAACAATTGATGCTCGCAGGATTTTTTGATGTTTTTGATAGGGCACTTTCACACATTGCAAACTTCAAACTTAAGTATGTTTATACCTATGCCAAATGAGGAAACCTTGCAAAAAAATTGGGATGGCGGAGGCTGGGAACAAAAAGCCTTAAAACACTTGCCCCAACTACCCATATGTGAGAGCACTAATGTAGTAAAATTTTCAACTTTACCTTCTAAAACTAAATTTAAATTTATTGACAGATTTTAAATTTTGCAGAAATATATTGTAAATTACAAAAGTTATGACCATGCAAAATTTACACCCCCTCAATTTGGGGTTCGGAAAATTTGTATGATCATAACTTTTGTAATTTACAATATTTTTCTGCAAAATTTAAATTCTGTCAAAACATTTAAATTTAGTTTTTGATAGTTAAGTTGAAAATTTAAATACAATAGCGCCCTCACGTTTGGGCAGAGGGGGCAAGCATTTTAGGGCTTTTTTGTTCCCAGGCTTCCGCCATCCCAATTTTTTGCAAGGCTTCCTCATTTGGCATAGGTATAAACATACTTAAGTTTAGAGTTTGCACAATGTGTGAAAGTGTCCTATCTGGAACCCATGCCCGTGCATGTGTGTGCATAAAGGGAAACTATACCCTCTACTCCCTATACCATGCATCTTTTTATGTTGGCAAACTAGGATCTTTAGTCAGAGTTTTAACTTTTCTATTGATTAGCTGGTTAATTGTGATAAATTAGAAAATCGAAGTACGTACTTTTAAATTGAAACCTCCTCCTACCCTTTGATTTGTAATAAATAAGTTTATTGTTTGCTGAAAAAATTAGATTTTAAAAAGTGCATCTTTGCAATTATGGAATTTTTCATTTCTTAGAAATTTTGATAGTCTTCTTGATACTGATTCATGGCGACAAAAAATTTGAAGTCATTGACTGCTAAAAGTCATTGACTGGAGCAAATACTAAAATCTTAAGTGGTAAAATTGTAATGAATAAAAAAGATCAATAAACTTAGTGTGTAGATTGTTATGATGATATACCTAATCATTATCATGTTAAAAAGACCTCCCCAATGGCTAGGTGAAGTCTTTTCAACTCAATTTTGATTTAAGTTGCAGCTCCGTTTTTATACATCTGTTACTGGCTGTTTTACCAAAGCATATACCAACAATATTTTCCAAAATTTTTCAATCTTGTGCATGTTTCATAGTTGTATCACATTGAATTTTACCAATTAAATCTTTAATTATTTGCTGATAAAAAAGTTTTAGTCTGCAACTTAAAAATTAAATAAATTTCTTTTAAAACAGCGATAATAAGTATACTTAGATTATATATATACCTATTTTATGATTCATTTATAAAAACATCTACATGTTTTTCCTTATAAGCTATGACTAGATAAAATCGCTTAGAATTCCATTTATGCATTACTGCCTTTTTATGATTCTTAATCTGCTCAATCTGCTAATCAGCTTTTAACTGTTATATCGTGCATAATGTTTTTTACAATGTGCAGTTGATACTGACATATGCATATCATTGTATTGGTTTTGGTTTTTGCAGATGGTAGTGGACTGAAATAAATTTTTTTGGCAAAATGATAAACAACATTGATTTGCTACATTTTTTAAAGGCAAAATTTTTTTAGGATTAAAAGAGAAGAAGTTAATTTCATATTGCTTTGATCTTCTTTATCATCAAGTAATTCACTGACCTTAAAGTCACTCAGTTTTTGATCTTTGGTTGTCTTAAAATTTTCAATTATTCTGAAAATTCCGGAAAAGTCCTGAAAATTTGCATTATATTTATCACTTTATTATTGTTTTAAATATCTTCGATTTTTTTTTTTTTTTTTTTAATGATTTCATCATGAAGAGTTTGACAAGGATAAGTTGTAGATAAAATGTTGACAATTTAACTTTAACTTAGTGTTTATTACATTTTATTATTAGCTATTAATTCATAATTTTTTTATTTCTTGTTATACTACTTTTGTTTAATATTTGTGAAATAGTTTATATTATTTTTTATATATAATTTAATAATTTTATTTTAATTTTTGGGTATATCATTGTTATAATTTGTATTGTTTTCTTATTGTTTAAATATTTCTTTTTTTTTTTTCAAATTTAATTTTTTATGACTCGAAATTCTAAAAAAGTCTTTTGTTTATAGGCACCTTTTTTTTTTCATAGCATGTTCTGTAGTATCCATTAACCTAAATTTTATTTTAAAAATATTGTATTAATAGTTTCTTAACTCTATTGCAAAAAATTAGTTACTTTTTGCAATAAAATTCAAAAATTTTGCATTTTTCAATTTTATTTAACAGACTTCTAGTAATAAAATTATTAAACACTAGATTTCTGCTAAGCTAGCAAAAAATCAATATTAGAAGTTTTTAAAAATATTTTATTCAAATCGAAATCACTTTTTTTTCTCTGTTCAATTACAGTGAAAAAACGACGCTAAAACATAGCGGAGGAAGGCAACCTTTTTGAATTTAATTTAGACAAGTTCTATAAGCTAAAAGATTAAATAATAAGCTAAAAATGCAGATTTTTTTTTTTTGCATCACTCTAATTTGTGTGTGTGTATATATAGATCTATAGTTTGTTGGCTTTGGGAAGAGCGGAAGGAAAAAAGTGATTCTTACGCCAACATATACGTCACTTTTAATTACTTTTAACTTTCGTCCAACATTTCCGTGTTGGACGAAAGTAAAAACCATTAATTTAATTACAAATTAATTGTTATATAAAAAAACCACAAAAACGCAAATTTAATTGACCGGAATGTTTTTAAAAACATTCTGAATGTTTTTAAAACATTGTGAATGTTTTTAACAATATAAACAATGTTTTTATTTTTATTTTTTTTAATAAAATGTTTTTATTTTTATTTTTTTTATTAAAATGTTTTTATTTTTATTTTTTTTACTGTAAATCATGCGCGGATTGTTGCTACATCGACTATCTTATAGCCTGACTCGCAAGGGAGTGCTGCTACATCGACTGACAAATAGCCTGACTCGCAAGGGAGTGCTGCTACATCGACTGACAAATAGCCTGACTCGCAAGGGAGTGCTGCTACATCGACTGACAAATAGCCTGACCCGCAAGGGAGTGCTGCTACATCGACTAAGGGTTTGGTTGGGGCAGGCAGTCTATCATTATTAAAAAAAAAAAATTCCGGTCTTGAATTTTAATTTTTACTTTTTGTCAACAAAATATGGAAAAAACTTTCGGACAACATCTAAGGGTTCTATATATATATATATATATATATATATATATATATATATATATATATATATATATATATATATATATATATATATATATATATATATATATATATATATATATATATACACACACACACAAATTAGAGTGATGCAAAAAAAAATATATATATATATATAATATATATATATATATATATATATATATATATATATATATATATATATATATATATATATATTATATATATATATATATATATATATATTATTTTTATTTTGTATAACTAACAATAAAACATTCATCAACATTTCCTCAACTGTTTTTAATTTTAACTATTATATTTGTTCATAAAACATAATTACTTTAACTATTGTAATATAACAAACTCAATATTAATATACTACTGCATTCAATTTCCATTTCTGCAAATAACTTCATACTTCTATTATTAAGTTAAAGATGAAAAAAATCTCTTGCATCACTCATAGAGTATAAAAATACATACAATATAGATTTACTTTTTCAATATATATATATATATATATATATGTTTTTTGTTTTTTTAGTTATCTTAATCGAATCTATCCTGTTTCATCAGTTGCTATAAATATATATCTGCCCACTGCTGTAGACTATGCTGCAGCTACTTGGCATGGAATAGTACCTACAGGTAAGTCCAACAGAAGATGGTAATTTAAATTGTTCAGTACTTTCAGGTTAATTTAACAGTTAGTTGTAAAAAGCCACAAAAAAGCTAATAACTCTTAAAAAAATTGTTATTTGATAACACCCTTACCCAACAAAAATGACTTAGGCATGATATGAAAAACACTGAGTAAAAAATGTTGATAATAGAAAATAAAATGAATTTATATGTACTGCTGTTGTTATATATTGCCATTTAAAACTCACGATACCATCAATGTTAAACTATTCTAAAGGTCTATTAGGAACTTTTTGACTCCTTCAACTTTTTTTTTCCCCCCTCACTGTATTTACCTCTCATAGGTTTACCTCTCATAGAGAACCTTTTCACTGTACTTACCTCTCATAGGCTGTGAGAGCCTTTTCACTGTATTTACCTCTCATACTCTGTGAGAGCCTTTTCAGTCAAAATGACTACTTTTTTTTTAAATAAACTTCTGCTAGAATCATACATAGAAACTTAAAAGTTAAAAATTGTGTCAAAATAAAAAATAGCAAATACTCTTATAGGCCTTAAATGTCTGCTTGTAACTGTAGTATGTAGATTTTGTGTGATTTTCTTTAGGTTAATCTTACAAAATTCAATTGAGCTAAACTTGAATTATGATATTAAAAAAAAAGAGTCGTTTATGATATGATTTTAGATCATTATAACAGCTCTCTAAATTATGATAAAAAGGTCCTTACACTGACCTTTGCAATCTTTATTGCAACCTTACACTGTTTTAGGTTAGCATTAGGTTCAACAAAAATAAAATTGATAAGTAAAAATCAAAATTTAAAAAACAGTAGATGTTATTTTTTTCAGTTTCTTTTATTTAAATTTGTTTCATTCTTAATTTCAAGTTGTTTTTATATAAGTTTTTTTATATTGTTTTACATTATTCTAAATACCTATTTTTATATTATTCTAAGTACCCATTTTTTTGAAATATTTGATGTTGTCAATTTGTTTATAGGTTGGTCAGAATACAGAAGAGCTGTTGTAATTCGTGAAGTGTTTGAAGTCATTTATCATTTAAGTCTGTATTTACCTGAGCTTCCCGAGTTTCATTCCAGCTTCTTTGATAAACCTAATTCTGATCAAACACTTTTTTCTATAGATTTACCCAACAGTCCTTTTGTAAAACCTAAAGATCCCAAGGAGCCTAAAAAACAAGCTAAAGATATATTAAAAGAAAACGCTAATTATTCTCGTGTTTTTGAAGCTCTATGGAATCGATTAGCTCCTCATCAGCCATTTTTGATTTTATCTGAAAATGTTCAGGTGAAACTGCAAGACTATTTTGAAGAGTTCCCTCTTGAATTATTTGCACCACCTGAACATGCAGTCATAGTAGTAGATAAAAAAAAGTTTAAAGCAAGAGAGGTTTTAGGTTACTTTAGGCGAGGTGTTCAATTAGTGGACTATTCAAAAGACACAGGAAGTACTGTTATTGATACTGTATCGACTTTAAGAAATTTTTCTATAACAAGTGCTGTGCGCAAAATCCCTCCAGGAAAAATTAGCAAATTAGTTCACATAGATCTTCATCTGGAAAATTATACAAATCCGATTATTGAAATAAATAATGATAATGCTCATGACTTTTCACCAATGACGAAAGTTAAAAATAGAAAAAGAAAAATTAAAACCTATAAACCCAACAATATAAAAAAAGTCACCAATGACAGCAAGTCTATTGAAACAAGCGAAAACAAAATCAAACTCCAAAGTATTTCAACATTTTGTAATAGTTTAGCATCTGAAAACCATAACAATTTAGGAAATGATTACAAAGTTGATTTAAACTTACAAGCTGCATCTAATTTAAATTTGTTAACACCCCCTGAACAATTTTCTTGTTATCCTTATGCTGCAACTCCCACTGAAAATAGAGATTTTTTTTTGTCTGGTTCAAAAAATAAATTTTCTAGACCAACAAACTTTTGTAAACAGTTTTCTGAACCGGCTATAGAAAGCATGTTTGACAGAGAGGGTGAGTCATTTTCTTTCTTTTTTCTTTTTATTTTGTATATACAGTTATTTTCATGGTAAGTGAAAGAGACTAACAGTAAAAAAAGGCACTTTATTTAAGTATTTTTGTTTCCTTTTTTTATTTTTGTGTTATTGAAGTTACCATAAAAACACCGCACCCTTACCCTAATTTATTTATAGATTACCACCCAGGGTGTACCTACATTACCTGATTTAAATAAGGGGAACATGCAGAGAGTTTATATACATTGAACGACTCAAATAGGAAGAGCCTTGTATGGAGGATACATACATCAACTGAGGGTTTTGGCAGACTGAGTTTGAAAAAAAAAATTTTATAAGTTCTTTTTAAATTATATATTGTGATGTTAGAATAATAGGGTTCTATCTTCTTCTTTTTTTTAACGTTGAGAGAGTTTAGCTTTTGATTTTTAATGGTTTAATTATTTTACAGCTCTTGTTGTTTATATTCATAAAGTATATGTTTTTTATGTTATTTATGTTTTATAATTATTATAAAATATTATTAGATTTATAATTTTTAAAATTGCTTGATTAAAAATTATTTGTTAATTCCAACTTTATTAAATAAGGTTGAAATTAACAAAAACATTTTTAAATATTAAATAAATAAAAACGATAATAATAATATTAGCGTATTAAAATTGTATAATTTTGAATGCTATTTTGTCTTATGCCAATATATATTACCTAATAAATAATAAATGTGTGTTCTAAGTAATCAAATTAACAAAATTGACAATTTAATCTTTTAGTTTAATGAATTTTACAAATTTTTACTTTTAATTTTACAAATTTAAGTGAGTATAACAAATTTTGTTCTCTTAACATTACAAAATGAAAATAAAATCCTATGATTCTAACATCACGATGAAAATATATATCAGTCTTCTCTATTTAGCCAGCACTATATGCCTGAAAAAACTTTGGTAAGCGCATAAAAAAGTGCTTGCCAAAAAAATATAAGCGTTTTTTTTAAATTGCAACATATTTTTTGCTCATCAAATACTTTTATGGAAAATCAGAAAACACTTTTATGTGTGAATTATCTTATTTAGAATTTAAATAAAACATTCATTTTCCCATTATATATATATATATATATATATATATATATATATATATATATATATATATATATATATATATATATATATATATATATATATATATATATATATATATATATATATATATATATATATATATATATATGAATCAAATAGCAGTATTTAGCCTCATTTTTGTTTTCTCTTTTTTTGCATCATATTCCATTATTCACCTTTGAATTTTATTATACGCAATTATACACCATTAAATTGGAACATTTCATATTTTTATTATTCAATTAAGAAATAAATATGTAATTTAATTTACTACATAGTCTATGTCACTTAAAAATAAAAATTTATTAATAAAATAGATACAAAAGATCCTCTGCAGTATGTTATTCATTCAATTAAAAGATTAACTTCAGTATTTCTTTAGTTCTTTATTTAGTAAGCACTGATCAGTTTTAATGTTACCAAAAGTGATACTAGAAAGTTCATATTATGTTTATCATGCAAATCCTATCACTGACATAAGCTGTATAAAGTTAGGAGTAATATTTGTGTAAAGTGGTTAATATTATTTAAAGTGTTTATTAAATTATATTATTTGCAATTGTTTAATACTAGTATAAGCTGTTAAGCTTATACTTATGGATATTAATTTTTATGATTATGGTCGATAATGCAATTTTTGCTTTTTTTAATTTATATAAATTTTATTTAAATAGAAAACCTAAGATTTTTAAAAGTTAATTATTTACAATTAATTTTTTAAAATCTTAGGTTTTCTATTCATTTTCAAGTCTTTTTTCAATTTGAATTAATAATTTATGATAAATTTCAATTTAAAGTTGGTAATCTAGAAGCGACAATACAAAATTTGATTTTTTACATTTTGACTTTTGATCAACTGAAATCTTTTTTTAATTGAAATTTTAAGTTTTAATGCTTTCAAACTGAAAGCTTTCCGCCACTGCACCCCAGCTTTCCACCACTGCACCACAGCTTTCCACCACTGCACCACAGATTTCCACTACTGCACAGTGCACTACATCAAAGATTTCCACCACTGCACAGTGGGAGGAATAAGAAGTTCAGTTGATTATTCACTGATTCTAATAATTATCTAGTAATAGCCAGCCAAAAAAAACTACGTAGCCAGGCAAATTAAAAAAAAATACTATTTATTAAATGAATGGATTTTTTTAGCCAAAGTTCATCGACAGATTTGTAGTTTTATTCCTTTTAAACATAACTTTTACACGTCAACGTTTATTGACGAATAAAAATTATGTTTAAATAGTATGAAAGTTAATTACTTAAAGTTTACTTAACTCAATGCAAAGTTATAAGTTGTACTATTTGACTCCAATATTATCTATAGGTACATACTAAAAAAACATTTTTTTTTGGTCATTATTTCAAAATTATATTTATTTTGATTGAATACTAATTAATTTTTTTTTTTTTGTATGAATGACAAATTTATACCCCAGTTTATACGGCGCAGAGTGGAGGTTCTTAACTCCACTCTGAAATATAAACTTGGATATAAATTAAACTTGGGTATAAACTCGTAAAGTTATTTTATAGTTATTTTTATTGAGGTTTAGTAAACATAACCTTTTTTAGCGAGTTTACTCCGACCCAAGCATGAGCATCACGACGCATACACGCCAGACATTTTATCCCCAATGCATTTTCTACCTACAAGTAACTCGGGAGAAATGTTATCCTTACATCTCATGATTGATAGTTATCGAAGAGCTGCAAAATATTTACTTGACACCGCGAATCATTTGGAACTTGTTGCGCGGCGGACCAGCACTAGTTCTGTACATTTGAAAAAAGAATCTGAGTCTCGTCTGTAGTTTATGGGTTTATATTATTGCATATGCAAAACAAATCAAGTATGGTGCTACATACAAAAATGTATGTATGTCTGTTGTTTATGGATCTATCTTATTACATGTGCAAAACAGATCAAGTATGGCGCTACATACAACAATTTTGTGTTGAGCATTTTATTATTTAAAAGTATGCCCACTGAATGGCTAATTTTAAAGAAAAAATGATTTTCAATAAAAAGCATATTATTCAAATATAAATGAAATCTTTTAAAACGGGTAATAGTTGGTTTAACAGTCAGATATAGTTAGCTAATTTCGTTTGCTAAAGGTTTGTCTAACCTTAGATCAAAATTAATTGTTATCATCAATGCTTTTTTTATTTTTATGTCAAACGATAAATGACTTGTACTAAGCTCGTCATTAACCTTTTGTAGCCTTTAAGAACAGAGAATCTAATTGACGTTGTTCCAACGTCATTGTATTATATTTGCAATTGAAACATTTAAATGTTGTTTTTGTTTCAGTTTATGATCTATGTAATATATATTTTCAGTATTCCGGAGTTTATTTGTATTTTATAGTGTAATATAAATACAAGCGTAATTTTGTTTTATATCGAGTTTATAGAAGTTATTATAATTAAATACACTTTACATTAACATAAAAAGCCCAGCTCAACGCAGTTTGCGTGTTTTGAAAAGACATCAATTATAACAGCTAAAAACAACTTTTATTAAATATTATTAAAACATGCTCTTTTTTTCTAAATTTAAATTTCTGAATCGCCTAAGGATTTGTTTAATCAAATTATTAATTTTGAGGAGGATGGAAAACCAGTATGCTTTTGTTATTAAAGTTTTTACTTTAGTAAGGAATTCTTGTTCTTAAAGCATCCCTTAAAGTCTTTTTATTTTTTTTAAATGAGGACCTAAAAAAAAAAGGACCTAACTATCTCTTAGATTTTTTTTTTTTAATTATAAAATCTAAAATAATTTAATTAGCGAGAAAGACCAATTTTACGTAAATTGTGTAAACAGCGCAAACTGAGTTGTATATAAGCGACAAAAGATAAATATCAAATACAAAATGAAAAATCCAAATACCTGCAAAATTTGCTAGCAAAAAGTTGCTTAAACTTATGAAATTTTACTGAGTCACAAAATATTATTTACCATTTTCACAAAACGGTATAGAAAAAGAAACAGAGGACGCCTAGTTAAAAGTAGTTCTAATTGATTGTATCTAAAGGGTATGGTTTGGTAGGTCTTAGTGTTGTATTAAACTTTTTTAATTGTTGAGTAGACGCACTTTAGTATTTGAACATGCTGACGATATAGTGATATATTTTACAAAAAGCAATGCAGTTATTATTGAAAAGTAACTAACTGAAGACTTTGAAAACATTTCTCATTATTTTTACATTAATTAATCTAAATAAATAAAAAAAACTGTATCAACACTGTTTAGTACAGCAGTAAAAATGAAAAGCTGTGAACTGAAGTCATTATAAAGAAATACTTATAAACTATGAACTTTTTTTTTATAAAAATCTAAATTGTATCATTGACAATACTCTTACACAGGATCAATTTTTTGACTTTTCTTTGGAAATTTTGTCGCATTTATATGTAACAAACCGCAAGAAATGATTGTATATAGGTATCAAAGAGTTAAAACTAGACCCGTCTTTAAACATGTCCAACATAAGCAGCCGCTGCGGGGGCTAGCAAAGCCAGCCAACAAGAAATCACTTTTTTTTTTGAAATTAATTTAAAAACTTTGATTCCTTCAGCTTTGATAAAAAAAAAAAAAAGTCACAACTATACTATTATCTTATTTTTATATTTTGAATATAAAAATCGGATAAAATTTTGATTCAGCATATATTTTGCCTGTCCCATTGTTATTGTCACCGGCTGCCAGTTCTTTATACATATATTATATAAAAAATATATTATATAGATTTATAAAGATTTAGTTGAATAAAAAACGTTAAAATTAATTTGAATATTTTATTGATGTTATTTATTTAATTAATGCATCTAAATAATTTCTGAAAAATTCAATTTTTTCGAATAAAATGTTTAATGGAGGTATTTATGATTGGTGTTTAACGTTAAAAGTACTATGATGCAATTATTGTGTGAATTTTAATGTTCAACTGCTCTGCTGCAATAAAGCTTTAGCCAGAGTTGATAATGCCGCCCGGCGGCAAAGCAACTTTCTGCCGAAAAACCAACTTTTAAGGGAGGCGAAAGCAGTTGGCGGCGGCCTCCCGATCAATTTTTAGCGGCTAATGTTATTTCTTCCGCCTCAAGTGACTTCCGCCTTTGAATTGGTGACCGCAGCCAGAGTTCTTTTTTGAAGGCAAAATATTTTGGCCGACGTCAATAGAAAGGCGGAAGCCAGTGGTGGCCGCCTCCAGAAGAAATTTTGGAGGCAAAGCCATTTGGAGGCCGCTTCCAATGGCTTCTACCACCTAACTGACTGAGGCCGTCAAATTGGAGGCGGAAGTATTTGCCTCCCGCCGGTGGATGTAATGAAAAATATTTGCTCGTTTGCTTTAAAGCAATTAAATATTAACTAGAGGTCAAGTATTTAACAAATGTTAAATACTTGGCCTCAAAGTTTTGTTTTATATGGTTTATTGACTATTTAAAAAAATTTTTGCAAAAAAATAGTAATTTTGTCAGAGCGGTTGTTTTTCTAGGACTATCGAATAAATTAGTAATTTTTATTTCAAAACAAATGTTAAAAATTAAAAATTTTGTTTACATGCCTTAAGCAAAAAAGTCAAAAAAAAAGTTTATGACAAATAATTAAATTGTCAGTTTTTGATCAATGTTTGATATTTTATCGCCCTTACGCCACGCTAAAACTTTAATTTTTGGACCATAGCATTAAATAATTTTAGTCATTATATATTGTAAAAATATTTGAAAAACGCAGCATCTTTTAATATTATTAAAAATTAATAAAATTAATTTATTTCGATGTCGGTTTGAATTGAAATTTTTCCAATAATCCAAACTTTAACAAAAAATTTTATATTGATAATAAAATTTTTCGCAACAGAATTGAAAATGAAAAACGCGCTTTAGGGGCTGTGCATACGGATAAAAATCATCCCAACAAAATGGGATAAAAAAAACCACTGAGATCTAGCCTCTCCTTTAAAAGTCATACAATTTTAATATTGCGTTCGTATGTAAAATTATTATCCTGTCTAGGCGAGGTATTGCCAATGAACTACCAGGTTCCCGCTTAGACGGGGTAAAAACTCTTCATATGAACACAAGCTAAAAATTCGGTTGCGAAAAAAAAAGTTGATTTTCAAAAAAAAATTTAACTTTCGTAAAAGTTTTTATAAATGGAAAAAAATATAATTGAAGCTGACATAAAATTAAACTAAATTTGTTAATTTTTTATAAATATTTTATTTTTCAATTGTTTTTACAATACAAAATGATTTTTTAGCTAATATAACTATTGTAGAGTCGAAATCTTATCTTGCTTTATAATAAAAAAAATCAGTATATACCTCTGAAATTGCTTTTAAATTGTTCAATATCAATTTTTATCCATAGTAACGCTTTATTTACCAGGTTGCTACGGGTTTTTGCAATCAAAGTTATATAAAATTAGCGATAAAAACAGTTTCATGCTAAACTTTTATAATGAAAATTGTTAATCAGCAGTTACTTCTTGTTTATTGACTCGATTTATACGCGAATGAGCACGCTTTATTGCTATTTTATGCTCTTTATAAGTTCACCAATAGTCTATAGTGTAGTATACATCAGTCAATTTTTAAAATATCTTATTTTAATAAAAGTGTAATGGGTCGAACGAAAAGAAAACAATCTTCTAAAAGAGCATACCAAAATAAGAAAAGAAAGTTTTATGGAAACAGACATACAAATGTCTGCAAAAATAATGAAACCGTAGCCATACCTTCAGTTGAAAACATACCATGTTCCTCATCCTACAAGAAGTTGTTCAACAAAGAAGTTGTAAATGAACCTCAACAGATAAATGAAGACTTTAACTTTATTATGAACTTTGGTTTACTTAAAAATGCAATAATGCTCCTTAAATGCCCAGAATGTAACAAGTTAGTAAATTTGCAGTTTGCTTCTTCAAAAAAATATGGCCTAAGTATTGGACTAAAAATTTGTTGCAGTGATTGTGAATGGGAAACGATTTTTTTTTCATCTGCTAAAATGGATAAAAAAATTAATTGTGTTGGACGAAAACGCTTTGACATAAACACTCGTACAGTAATTGCATTTCGTGAAATGGGTAAGGGATTTTCAGCAATAGAAACATTTTGTGGAATTATGAATATGAACCCTCCAATGAATAAAAACTGCTATAATGACACATTGCACATTATGTTGGATGTCTATCAAAGTTTGGTTGACAAAAGCATGTCAAATGCAGCAAATGAGTTACTATCAATCAATGAAACATCTAAAGATATTATTTGTGGGTTTGATGGATCATGGCAGAAACGTGGACACACCTCAAACAATGGATTAGTAACAGCTGTTACTGTAGAAAATGGTAAGTGTGTTGATTACGAAATAGAAACAAAAACTTGTAAGTTGTGTTCTATATGGGAGTTAAAAAAATACACACATAATGAAGAATATAATGATTTTCACTCCTTACATTATAAAAGGTGCAAAACCAGTCATACCGGTTCAGCCTCCTTTATGGAATCAAGTGGTACAATAAAAATATTTTTGCGTTCTGAAAAAAAAAATAATTTGAGATATACAACGTTTCTTGGAGATGGAGATAGCAGTTCATATGTTAATGTCGTTTCTGCAAAACCTTATGGAGATTTTGAAATAAAAAAAGCAGAGTGCATTGGGCATATTCAAAAACGTGTTGGTACTAGATTAAGAAACTTAAAAAAACAAAACAACGAAACTTTATGTGATGGCAAAAAGTTAGGAGGAGCCGGTCACTTAACAGAACATGTTATAAATACATTGCAAAATTATTATGGTAAGGCAATAAGGCAAAACGTTGGAAATTTATATGGAATGAAAAAGAGTGTTGCAGCTGTACTTTTTCACTGTTCTGAAAGTTGTGATGGCGAAACGTGTCATCAGTTTTGTTTGCGTACCAAAGATTCTTGGTGCAAATTCCAGTCTGACAAACTGACTGGCAAAATTTCATATAAAGAAAATATTTGTATTCCCGCTGCTGTCTGCAACACCATCAAACCAATATTTATAGACCTTGGTTCCGATAAACTTCTTGAAAAATGTTTGCATGGAAAAACGCAGAATCCCAATGAGTCTTTAAACCAGTTGATATGGAAGCGATGCCCAAAAGATATATTTATTGAAAGAACTGCTCTAAGTATAGGAGTAGCCTCAGCTGTACTAAATTTTAATGAAGGGCAGCAGTTCTTAAATAAGTTGTTTAATGAGCTTGGAATGGAATTCGGTGTAAATGCGCAAAATTACTGTTTACGTAAAGACAATAAACGAATCATTAAAGCAGAAAAACAGTGTAGTACTAAAGCAAAATCAAGAAGAAAAAAGTTAAGAGCAATAAAAAAAGGTTTTTGTGACCAAAATGAAGAACTGGAAGGTGTAACCATGGCCTACTATATAACACGGCCGGATTTGTTGCCTTGAACGCAAAAAATTAGTGGACCGATTTTAGGTTTTTAGCTTTTGAATCAAAACCTGAAGGTAATTCTATAAAGACATTAATAATATTTAAATAATTTGCTCTTAGCTATAATTATTACTATTACCAAAATTCTTAACCTTCAAACACTAAATCAGTTAGCTAATAATAAGTCATGATTGCATTAAGCCGAATGAACTATCTATTTTAGCCATCAATTTTAATCTACAAAATCTTAGTCTTAAAATTATTGGTTCAAACAACTAAAATTAACAAAAATGTTAGTAAAACTAGCATAATTTTTAAATGTACACATTTACTGAAAGCATTTACATATATTACAAAAAGATTAATCAAGTCAAGTTTCTTTTGTTTCTCAAAAAAACAATATACATATACTATGTTGTTATAGGTTTATTCATTTGTCTTTTTTGGTTTGTCGAACTTTAAAGGCAGCAACTTCATTTTTTCTAATGTTTCCATTTTTAATTTGTTGCTCATTGTTAAAATATATGTTGGTAATAATTGTGTTTACCAAATGCCTTCCCCATTCCTCATGTTCTATACACATAAAATCACTATCACTTGGTTGATATTTTTCTAGCGCTAGCAAGGATGCATTTTTTATATCATGGGAATACTTTAATAACATTTTCTTTACAGTGTCCAGAATTATAAACCCATTACAAACATAGTTAGCTAATTCTTTGGAAGGCTTTGTTAAACCACCACGTGAAAGAATTTCCAGATATTCTGTTGAGACTTTATTGAAACTTAATGATTTCAGACAGTTAGAACAGTTATATTTATCCCCAATCTTTTTCGTGATGTAACCAGATATATTGATTGCAACTTCGTAAGAGTCATGACAAAGCTCATTCTCTTGAATTTCATTGCTATATTTTTCCAATTTTATTAAAAGTTCATTTTTGTCAATTTTTGTATCAAGTTTAAGATTGCTCGTCCAACAATTGATATTGGCTTTAATTAAGGATTTCATGCATAATATCTTTTCAGAGCTTTGAACTTCACGTAAACTGACTAAAAATCTTCCACCGCTCATTTGTCGATATTTACTGAAATGTCTTTCTAATGGATCAGTTTGAAACCTGCTAGTTAAAACATATTTATATCCTTCTGAAAATAAATCTTCAATCAGACTTGCAGTACCCTTCAGTGTTGTAATTAATGCATTAGTTGTTTGAGCAGATAAAGTATACTTATTACATCTTTGAAACTCCAAGTTTTTCCATTCATTAATCCATGTTGCAAAAACTCGAAAAAATTGTGACTTTTTGTCACCTGGAATAGCTGCATTACCAATCCTATTGTTTGTATTAAACATTACCTTTGAATTAGAAATAGTCCACCAAATATTAATAAGCCTTAGAAATCCAGCAGCTGCAGTTTCGTTTGGAAAATAGCTGATGATTGCAGCAGAGGTGGTTTCATCAAAAATATTTAAAGCTAAAGGAACACTTTGTTTGTTGTTTCCTGGATGTAAAGTTTGGGCAGACAATTTGAAAACTTTTTTTAAGTTAGCAGGTAACAATTCATCTTTCTCATAAACATTATGCAATAAACTCCAAGAAATTTCTCCAGCTTCAATATGAATAATATCATCAAACTCAATGAAATCAAAAGGTGGAAATACAGACTGTTTTGAATTTAATAAATTATTTCTAATGTTTTTCAGTAAATGAACACTGTCATATAAATTGTAAACCCGGTGTCCCATAAAAGTAAAATATATTTCATTATCTTGTTCACCAAACTTTAAACGTAGAATTTTAAATGCTGAAACATTTGTTGCATGATTGTCAGTTATTATAGCTCGTACATTAAAAGATGCTTTATATAAAGTATCTAACGTTTCTTCTATATGTGAACTAATCATAGAACCAGAAATTTGAAATTCTGGACAGGCCTTAATTACAAAGGGGATAGATTCTTTCAAGCTAACCACCATGAACACAACTATACCAGAATAGAAATTACCATCATCATCAGCACCAATTAAACTTCCTCCATGATATTGGACACCTTTTTGTAAATACATCTCATCAATTAAAACAACACAGTCAGCACTAATAATACCATTTTCCAAAAGTAATAATAATCCTGATAATGGATCAATGCCACCCTTTGAAAGTGATTTTAAATAAGACAACGAAGGAAGTGGAAACTCTTCTAATAGCAAAGTATAAGCCTGTTTTGATGTATATCTGTGCATTAGAGAAAATCTAATGATTTCATTTGTGTAGATTGGACGTCCTTGTGGTTTATAAAGAGATAATTTATATAAATCTGATAATACACTTTTTGATACTTTTTGGTTGGTAATAATTGTTGGTATAGGATTTTCGCAATAATTCAATGTTATACGTTTACCTCTTTTCAAATATTTATCTTCAAAATGATCGATACATATAACTGAGTTTTCTGTGGGGCTCCAATCAGCTCGGTTGACAAACTTAATCCAACAATTTCGAAGATCTAACTGATTGCTATCAGGAAAACTAAACACAGTTTTGTATGTTACGTGGTTGCTGTTACTGGAACATTCTTCAATCTTTCGCTTATAATTACTTCTACAACCAACAACACAACACTTTTTTGGCATTGCAAAATAAAGTATTACTTGAATTAAAAAAAGTTTAATTTAAGATTGTTAAATCGGTTCATTGTAAACTTCAAACTCGCGTTTTTTCGGCCCACTAATTTTTTGCGTTCAAGGCAACAAATCCGGTGACGCAAAATAGATTAACTCCCCAAAAAGTTAACTCCCGGTTAAAACATTTTAACTCCCCGGTTAATCTATTTCGAAATAAATGAACCCCGGGAGTTAAATTATTTTAAAATATAGCGAAATGGATTAACCGGGGGCTTAAGTATTTCTCACCCCCACTGAAATAAATTAACCCCCTATAATACGCGTTTTAAATAATTTAACTTATAATTATATCTACAATATTGTGTAAGTATTCTATTTTAAAATTTTCTTAAAATATATTTCGTATTATATATATATTAAAATATATAATATATAAATATTTAGTGAGCGTTGAATAAAATTACTTTATAACAAAGTTTATTTTTGACAAGCCTTTATATTATATATAAAAAGGAGATCAAAACAATAGTATTAGTAGAATCACGGCTGTTTCAAAGTGGAAATACGGCTTCTTGTTATTTTTTCAAAATAATTACTTAAGGGGTGTTACTAAAACTTGCATAACTTTTGAAATATTTAAGATCATTTCGTTCTGTAAAAAGAATATGAACACAAATTAAATGTTTTATATTTTAACATTTAATAAAATAATCAAAGACTGCTTTGATTTTTGAATAAATGCGCTAAATGACGAACTTGGCTAAATTTCGAAGTTTTTATGGTACTTTTTAGCAAAAATAATCGGAAAAATTGTATTTCTGTTGACTTATATGTAATATAAACATAGTTAGACCAATTTTAAAACACATAAACTTTATTTACACTAAATGTGAACTGATACAGACACAAAATTAGCTGGGGGAAAAAATACGCAAATTTTTTTTTTTTTAAAGATTAAAAAAAAAACGTTTTTATTTGTTTTCGATTTCGGTTGTATAATGTCTTTACACTCTTTTCTGTAGAAAAATAACAAACAACTTTTTTTTATAAATAGACATAGCAATAAAGGCAATTAAAATAACTCGTTTTTGTGGTTGTCATAAATATATTTTTTTAAGTTAATATAATGGTATATGTTATATAAGTAGTAAATCATCTTTGTACATGCAATTGATAGTGTTATTTCCATTCCGTAACAAAAAATACTCTTCATAATCTTGCTGACTTCTAATGTTAAATGTACTTCATGCTTCTTCAAGAGTAATGTTTAACAAATGATGCATCATTAAACAACTTATGTTTGTTCTTGTTAGTTGTTCATTCATAAACAAACAATTTCTTTACGATCAGACGGAAGACAAACTGTAATGCTTATGTAGCTGCAGAGGCTTCAAATTTCTCTTTGGAAACTTTCTCTTTGGCAATCCAATTTGCCAAAGAGAAAGTTTCGCGTAACTTTGTTTACATTTATACTTTCAAAATTTGTCTCGCCGAAACAGTTGTTTCAATAAAATTCGTTAGTAAATAGCTTGGGAATTAACGCAATAAAGTTACGTCATCGCTTAGAAATGTTAACACAAGTTTAAGCGTAAAATTAAAACAATTTGTTGTAAAACATGCCAAGTTTTAAAAGCATATTGACTAACACTAGCAAGAGGTACGTAAAATAGTTTTTATATTTTCATCTGCATAAAAGATCGAAATTTTAATAACTAACGTCATCCATCAAAAAATTAATATTTTACATTTAAAAGAAATAAATTTAAAAGTATAAATGCATTAAAAATTAAGCTATAGTAATAAAATCACACGGATGACGTTGGAATCTGATAGAATAGACCATTCATTGATAAGTGTTCCAAATTTCAACCATCAGCCATGTAGCTATGTTAGTCAATCTCGGTTGGCCCAAGACAGGTTTTCCGTAAAAATCGCTAAAAACAGAAAAGTCATCCAAAATCATTTAAAATATTTTAACAATGTTAATTTTTATTTTGTTTAAAGTAAATATTTATTTAACCAAGAAAGATAGTTCTTGTAAATTTTTTTAATTTGAAGATTAAAGCGTTTATAGAAAAAAAAACCCATTACTTTAAAGTTATTGAATTTTTATATTTTATTTGCCAAAATTTTTATAAAACTTTTTATGCGGAAATTGTTTTTGCTAGACTCGTGACGTAAGTCCCAATTTTACATTGCGTGAAACAGCCGTGGAATAATAATATTAGTAGAATAATAGTATTAATAGAAGTTCGTGCAATACTATAGCTATTGTTTTGATCTACTATTACTATTGTTTTAATACTAATACTTCAAAACCATTCTCGTTTGCTAATAATAATGTCTAAGGTTATAGAGTTTATATCTATACTATAGTATATACTCTCTCTCCTCCCTCTCTCTCTCCTCCCTCTCCTCTCTCTCTCTCTCTCCTCTCTCTCTCTCGCTCTCTCTCTCTCTCTCTCTCTCTCTCTCTCTCTCTTCTCTCTCTCTCTCCCTCCTCTCTCTCTCCCTCCTCTCTCTCTCTTCCTCCTCTCTCTCTCTCCCTCCTCTCTCTATATATATATATATATATATATATATATATATATATATATATATATATATATATATATATTATATATATATATATATATATATATATATATATATGCGTGTGTGTGTGTGTGTGTTCGTGTGTGTGTGTGTGTGAGTTAGTGGTGTGTGTGTGTGTGTGTGTGTGGTGTGTGTGTGTTGTGTGTGTGTGTGTGTGTGTGTGTGTGGTGTGAGTGTGTGTGTGTGTGTTATCAATATATACTAGTCAGCTATATAAACTCTATTATAATATAATAGAGTTTATATAGCTGACTAGTATATATTAATACACACATACTAGTCAGCTATATAAACTCTATTATAATATAATAGAGTTTATATAGCTGACTAGTATATATTAATACACTCACTCACACACACACATATATAATTTATATATATATATATATATCTATATATATATATATATCTATATATATATATATATATATATATATATATATGTATATATATATATATATATATATATATGTATAGATATATATATATATATATATATATATATATATATATATATATATATATATAGAGAGATATATATAGAGATATTGTATATATATAGATTTTTATTATATTTTTTGTGTGATAGAGAAATTTTTATTTTGTGCATACAGTTACCTAATATGCTTAGAAAATACAAACGTCTAACTCATCGACAATCCTGGAAAGAAAATTTAATGAAAGCAGCTATTGAATCAGTAATAAAGAAGGAAATGGGGCATAAGAAGGCATCGTTAATGTTTTATATCCCAACAACGACACTGCGAGACAGAATAAAAAGACTTCAGCAAGGGAGTTTAGAACTAAGTAGTTGTTCAGTAAAAAAACTTGGAAATTTTAAATCAGTTTCTAACCTTGAACAAGAGTAAGAGTTAGCTAAACACCTAATTTTTCTAGAAAGTTGCTTGTTTCCAGTTACAATGAAAGATTTGAGAGAATTGGCATTTCAGCTAGCTGAAAAGAACAAGATGTCACATAGCTTTAACAAAAAAACAGGAATGGCAGGCTACCAGTGGGCAGAAAGCTTTTTAAAACGCAATCCTGTTATTTCTTTGCGTATGCCAGAGGGAACTTCTGGAGCTAGAGCAATAGGATTTAACCGACCTGCTGTGAATAAAATTTTTGAACTATTGACTAAAAGCATAGATGAAAATAACATAACTCCAAATAATATATATAATGTTAACGTTAATTTCTTCAGAACCAAAAAAAGTGTCAAAAGTAGTTGCTAAGATGGGAAAAAACAAGTTGGAACTCTAACATCAGCTGAACGAGGGAAAATCATAACAATCAAAATGTGTATGAGTGCCTCTGGTATATATGTGCCCCCTTGATTATTTCCCCCCATGTTAGAGCTCCCAAGAATGTTAATATTATCAAAAAAGCTCCTCCGGGTATTATTGCATCATATCACCCTAGTGGTTGGATGCAAACAGATATATTTTTGAAGTGGTTTGACCATTTTCTGTC
This sequence comes from Hydra vulgaris, assembly GCF_038396675.1. Classification (NCBI taxonomy): domain Eukaryota; kingdom Metazoa; phylum Cnidaria; class Hydrozoa; order Anthoathecata; family Hydridae; genus Hydra; species Hydra vulgaris. The sequence continues at coordinate 32,539,233 of NC_088927.1, forward strand.
CTTTGTAATGCCATCCAAAAAAAGACCTGTACTGCTATTATTAGATGGTCATGCAACACATACAAAAAATATGGAGTTCATAATGAAAGCATGTGAAAATTGTGTTACTGTTATTTGCTTTCCATCACATTGTTCACACCATCTGCAGCCACTAGATATCTCCTTCATGGCACCATTTAGTAGCAACTATTCTAACGAAGTTCGAATTTGGCTGCGTACACATTATCCTAGAGTTGTGACCAAATATCAGATTCCAGAACTATTTGGAATAGCTTTTATGAAATCTGCAAACACGTTGACAGCTTGTAAATTGTTTTAGAAAGACTGGAATAAGTCCACTTAATCCTGAAGTTTTTGATGATTGGATGTTTGAGCCTTCAGAAGCAACCAACAGGTCATTTCCTGAGATGTATTCAGCAACACCAAATCTAACTATCAAGTCTCAAACACAAACTATTTCACTGCAAGAATTATCCCTGACATCTTGCTCTGAATCAGAAACTTCGTCTTCGACATCTATGGCTTCTTTCACAATTGCAAAATCTGCAAAAATTGTAAGTATTTCAAATAAGAAAACTCAGCAAACTCGCAAACGATGCCAAAAGGGCAAAACAGCTATACTCACCAGTTCACCATATAAAGAGGAACTGGCAAAAATGATGGTTATAAAAACTAAAAATAACAGTCAACAAGACTGTAGAAACAAAAAATGATACACCTGCAGAAATTGTACCACGAAAAGTATACCCCCAGTTATTTTTGGGATTTTTGTTTAATAACATTTTCAAAAACTGTTGTGTTTTTTTCTATATTGCTAAAATTAAAAGCTTTTTTTTTGTTGTTGTTGTTGTTTGTTGAAAAACACTGATAAAAAAACACAGGTCGTTTTTATTTTCATATTTCATTAATCTAAAGCTTACGGGGGCTGTTATGACCCCACTTCCCTAAATATATATACATACATATATATATATATATATATATATATATATATATATATATATATATATATATATATATATATATATATATATATCATATACATATATATATATATATATATATACATATATATATATATATATATATATATATATATATATATATATATATATATATATATATATATATATATATATTTTTTAGGGTGCAGTTGTGCCTCTCTATAGGGGCACAACCGTTTTTTTTACTAAGTGTAATTTTTGTGTTATAACGTTTTTAAAAACCGTTTTATTTTTTTCTTTATTGCAGCAATTTAAAGCTTAATGATGTGTTTATCGAAATACACTGTTAAAAAAACGCATGCCGTTTTTATTTTCATAGTCCATTAATCTAAACGTTACGAGGGCTGTTATGCCCCCACTCTCCCTATGTATATATATATATATATATATGTATATATATATATATATATATATGATATATATATATATATATATATATATATATATATATATATATATATATATATATATATATATATATATATTCATTGCCACTATTGATATATGATATTATAATAGTAGAAATATAATTTATATCCATATCAATAACTAATTAACAGATTTAAAAACAACACATTTGGAAAACATCAAGTTAAAACTTTTTTTGTAATTCGTATAAGTTATTCCAAGGGAGTTAATATATTATGGGGAGTTAATTTGTTTCGCCGACAGGGGTTAATTTATTTCAAGGGGAGTTAATCTATTTCGAAATAAATTAACTCCCCTGGTAATTTTTTACGCAACGGGAGTTAATTTATTATGGGGGTTAATTTATTTCATGATACCGGCCGTGTTATATAGTAGGCCATGGTGTAATTTATAAAAGTGGTGAATTTTGAACTATTTTATTCTTCTTTTTTTTTTTAATTGCGTTTTTCTTAAAATCATGTATTTAGGGTTTGCGACGTGGATTTTTAAAAAAACCAATTATCAGATTTACTTGAAATTTGGCACACATACTCACTACATTAGTATCTACAACATACACTAGGATAATTTTTATTGCTTCTCTCGTTCAGTAATTTTTAATCATTTTTTTTCATAAATTACCCCCAAAATTGCAAAATTTTACACAAATGCAAATATTTTTTGATTTTTTTGACCATATCAAAATCTTCTAGTCTATGTTGCAATGCCACATGTAATATATCACCAGCCAAATTTTCAATAAAAAATATATAAGGGTTCTAGAAAAATCTCTGTCGCAGTTTACCCCATTTATGGGCCTTCAGCGATATTTATGCTGAAGAAGATTTGTCATAATTTTTTTTTTTTTTTTTTTTTTTTTTCTTATTGATGTTATATTACACATTGCAGAATTTTTTTTTATTTGAAAAAGTTGATTTTTTTTTTTTTTTGCTAATTACTATACTACCACCTTAAAGTAGCCGTTGCTAAGTATATCTATACCGTTGCTAGGGTATTTTTTTAGTTAAAAAATTGGCAAAATAAGGCTACTTCTAGGACTTCTGTAGGCTTTTTATCACCAGAGCACATGGATTTTTTTTCATATATTGGAAGATGCATACTTAAGGAAAATAATTAACTTATACTGTTTATGGTGGACCTAAGGCCACAGTTGTTATGGGTAATCTATCAAAGCGCGTTGAACGCAAAAAGTGATTTTTGGCAGGTTACTCCTTCCCAGGTCCTTGCATGCACATGGTTTTTGTTTCAAAAAATCCATGTATGTCTTAGTGTCTTTCAAAAACACCTAAAAAAACTACGTGCAAGTATTGGCCTTAAGAGATATTAGAGCTCAAAGTTAGGGTAAAATTTCAAACTTTGTGGTTTCGGACCACAATTTCTAGACAACTGAAAATGTAATCATGTTGAATTTTTACTTTTACTGTAGAAACCTACCCAGATTAGTAAAAAAATTAAAAAGAAATGTTTCTGTCATATTCATGTTGCTAAAACTACTCCTCAAAGTAGCAATTGCACTCCATGCGCAAAATTTTCTCAAAACGGGCCAAATTTTGGGACCCAATATCTCCGTAATCAATAAAAATTTTTGAAAAAAAAATTACTAGTGGCCCATTTTCATTGTATTTTACAAAATATCTAAAAATGAGTACAATTTGAAGACATCACTTCCAGACTTTGCCTAGATTTCTCAGACAATGGCTCTTAAGTATTTGAATCCTGTATTTGTTTTTACCTTGCTATGTAAATACATAATACAGTGGTTAGTTTAGCTAGATTAACGGCTGTTTTATAAAAGTATTACTTTAAACCTGTAAGTTATGAGGAGTCATGATGAAATTAAATATAGTTGATTTTTAAGATCCATAAAAACTGAGTTCACGGTTTTTTAAAAAACTTAAAATTTAAAGACCAAAATTTTTTACGGAATTTTTAATTCGCGATCACTTAATTCGCCCCTTGTTGATGATGTTGTAGGGTCATTCGGAGCACACCTGGAAATTCCTGCTTTTACGCGGGGAAAAGATCAGCTTAGTGCTACTGAAGTTATCAAAACACGTCAATTAGCAAACGTTAGACATTAAACGTTAAACATGTTGAGCGCGTTCAACATGTTTAACGACAAAAGTTTTCAATTCTCAACAACAAAATACCAATTGACTATTTGTTTACTAAAGACGGAGAATCTAATACAACATTAGATAAAATTGTTCATTCTGCTTGTGCTTTAGTTAACTTATGTCCATCTTTAGTAGCATTTTATTAGCATTTACTTTGAATAATAATTTGACAACATGTTATCATATTAGTTTAATAAACATATTTTTCTTTAAATGAATGTAAAACAATTCTATCTATATAACTAAATATAATATATATAAAAAAATAGAATGTATCTGTATAACATATATTTATGTAAAACTGTTAATGAAATATAGAATTGTTGCTTTCGTAGCATGTTTCTTTTTTACTTTTAAAACGTTTCTTTTTCGTCTGCATTCTGAGCAAAACCAATCGTATCGTCGTCTTTTGAACTCATGTGGCAGTAGCAAATCTTATCTTGCAATGATAAAACATTAAAACTTTGAAATTAGTTCAGGAAGGATAACTCTTTTAAAAAACTCCTTCAATACGTTAAAAATTTTTCTATCAAATTTTTATCGCAAGGAATTCTAAGAGCTAAAAATTTCTTCATTGTCCATACAAAAAAATCACAGAATTCATATTCAGTAACAAGAAGTTGAGTTTGAACTTGATAGTAATATGCATGGTCTTTTTTAAGTGAAAGTGACCACCTTTTTCTACATAAAGATAACTAGTTTTTTTTATTTTCAACTGTATCTTGTAATATGTTGTTTCTAAGGTTGTATGGACATTTAATTTCTAAACATATTTTTCCACAACAAGAACACTATATATAACCATATAACTAAAATCTGTATTAATAAATAAACCTGAGTCAAGAACTTTAAAGTTTTCGTGTATCTTAACTCCCTTTTTAGTATTCGTTATCAACAGAGTATTTTTAGAAAGAAGAATAGTTGAAGCTTATTATTAATTTGGTTTTAATTATACTCAATTGATATATTACCGAGTTTATTGATGTCCAAGTTTTAGTTGTACTTCTGTGGTGAAATTAATGTCCAGGATATAGTCTATATTTTATCTATTCAATTTTTATTTTTTAGTTATTATTTATCAAAATACTATTATCATAGTATTTTGTATCATATTCATAATATAATTTATATATGAATCAAATTAGTTATGAATCATATCTAATTTGAAGTTTGAACGTTGTCTTTATTTAACAAGGAAAGCCTTTAGATTATAATTTATAACTAATAAATAAGTTATTTTTATATAAATTTATTAAACTATTTTTAAATTATTATTTGGCCACTATCTAAACCTTTATGTATAACTTAAATATTTCTTTCGATGTTTTAGATGCTCTAAGTTGTGAAATGGCGTCAGCCAACAACATCAGTTAGTTACTTTCTTTTTTCAATAGCTCAGCAGTTATTTTTATTATATATATATATATATATATATATATATATATATATATATATATATATATATATATATATATATATATATATATATATATATATATATATATATATATATATATATATATATACAAATGACTTACTATATGCAAATTTTTATATTACTTTGTAAAAATAAAGTTAATTTAATTTGTTTAGATGAACTTGCTTTACAGAGGATCAGTCAGTTATATCCCTATTATATGAATTAATTTAGTATTTAGTCATTTACTATTAGTTTTCAAATACAGTTCTTTAATATGCCTATGTAGATTGTTGTTAGTTGTATTTTTGCATACCTAATTCTTACATTTTATTAAGTCACTTTTTTTTTTCTGTAGACAAATTAGAACAAACAATCAGTAAGTTTAGTTTAGATTGTTTTAGTTACTATATCATTTAAAAGTATTTGTATGCTGTGTTAGTATTCCTTGTTAGCTTTGAATAAACGTTTTGATTTAAAATTGGTATTTAGGTGAGTACGGCCAGCAGATACGTAAGTTTCATAGATTTCTATATTTTTCAACATATAACTAATTGATACATCATTACAAATATAAACTTCAAGTAAATGTTTTAAATTAAAATTGGTATTTAGGTGAATATGGCAAACAAATATGTAATTTTTGTAGGTTTCAATATTTTAAAGTGTATACTTTGTTAATACATCATTATATAGATATTATAACGCGAAACAAGTGCATTTTAAAGTTGAAATATATTCCATTCACATTCCAACAATTTTAATTTATTTTCTTTATCTTTAGCAAACCTTACTTCGATAATTGGTGAGAGAATTTATATATATATATATATATATATATATATATATATATATATATATATATATATATATATATATGTATATATATATATGTATATATATATATATATATATATATATATATATATATTAATGGAAGGAGACTTATATTATGCCATTTAATTCATATTTAGTGTCACTGTCGTCTATTCCTGCTGGTAAGGTTTATATATTCTTACTTTTCGATATGATTATAATTGCTAAATAATTGTGAGGTTATGTTGTGTATTGTTTTTTTATTTTTTAGTATCATCATCGTCCATTACTGTTGGTAAGTTTTATATATTATTATTTTTCAGTATAGTTTTAATTATAAAATAATTGTAAGGTTGTTTTGTGTATTGTCTTTTTATTTTTTAGTATTATCTTCATCCGTTACTGTTGGTAAGGTTTATATATATATATATATATATATATATATATATATATATATATATATATATATATATATATATATATATATATATATATATATATATATATATTTATATATATATATATATATATATATATATATATATATATATATATATATATATATATGTATGTATATATATATTGTTAATTACAAATAATTTTAAGTATGGTTTCAATTATTAAATAATTATACAGTTATGTTGTGTATTGCATTTTTTGTTTTTTAGTATCAACTTCATCATTTATAATGGGTAAGGTTTTTATACTTTTATTTTCATATATGATTTTAATTTCTAATTTATTTTAAGGTTGTGCTATATTATTTAATTTTTTCATATAAAGTTTTTCATATAACATTTTTTGATCATATAAGTCTATGCTATAGTATTTTATATTTTTATTTTTTAGTGCCATCATCATCGAAACAAGTTGGTAAGGTATAATCTAAACCTTTCAACATGATTGTTATTACAAAATAAATACAAGATTTTATTTTTTATTTTAGTGCCACTTGCATCTGTTCCATTTGGTAATGTCATATATTTTCAATAAGAATTTATAGATCTTAAATAAGAAATATTTTCCAGTATCGACAAATAGTTTACATATATAGTTGCAAGATAATGTAATGTATTTTTATTTTTTAGTTTTATCTTTTTCTGTTAATACTGGTAAGGTTTACATATTTTTACTTTTTAACAACCAAATAATTTTAAGACGTGGCTGTATTTTATGTTTATTTTTTAGTGCCATCGTCATCTGAACGAATTGGTAAGGTGTATAAAGTGAACTTGTAATTGGAAAATTATTACAAGAATTTGATTTTAGTTTATTATGCCAATTTCTTTATATTAGTGCAAATTTCATCTGTTCCAGTTGCTAATGACATATACTTTCTTTCTTTGAAAATTGATTTAAGTATTTATTATTATGCTTTTTTTTCTTTATCTGTTGCAACTTGTAAGGCTATATATATCAACTTTGCCACATGAGTTTATATTAAAAAATATTTGCAATTTTTGTATGGTCCTTACTTCTGTTAATGTAATAATCACATGAAAGACTTTATTATAGGTTTTTGCTATACTTGGTTAGAAAGATGACATGTTTTTTACAGCCCATTGACTTATAGCCCCACATTAGTAGTTGTATAATTTTTTTTGTAATAAATATCCAATTAAATAACAATTTTTGGTAAGAAGTGGAAGGGGCATTAGAATGCCTCTTTCTTATGACATATTTGAATACGCCCTCCTTTATACTCCACTCTCTTATGACCATGGATGCACCACTAATGTATCTTTTAATCTAGTGGAATATGTTTTTTACTTCTTTGTTGTTGTACTTTAAATATTCAATCAGATATTTCAAGAATTAAAACATTTTTTGATATTATAGTACTAAAACATCATCAACATATCTACTGTGAGTTTTACATTAACCTCACATATTTGGTGGTTGTCTGGTATGAATTTATTTTTTAATTTATTTCCAATTTTTTAATTTATTTTTTAAATTTATTGTTCAAATTTTGAAAAAAGTAATTATTTTTTTTAGGTTGAGTGGAGAGGGGGGGGGGGGTATCTTTTATACGTAAGATTGTATAACATAATTTTATATTGTGTACTAATTTTACTCATTATAGTAAAGATATAAATATTTATAAAATCAAGTCGTTTTTGATCCTAGGGTGTGATACACCAATCGCCACCACACCCACCTCTATTGCTAACATTCACCTCTCGTATATTTTGGTGGTTTACTATAAATTTAAAACAACTTTTTTGTGTATTTATATTGCTTATGTATTTAAAAAAAAAAAATTTCTGAAAAAAGTGTTCAGTTTTATGCGGGCGAGGTGGTGGTTTGGTGCCCCCTCTGTCCATCCGATACACCCGGTGGTTAAAGTTTAACATAAAGTTGTAACCCACTCTTACACCTATCTTTTGACACCAAGATATTTGTATTTCGATAAGAATTGGCAAAGTTATGACAATTTAAGTGAAGAAAAACTTATTTTGACCACAGTTTCTTCAACAAATCCATATATAGAAAAATCGCTACTTAAACCGTCATAACTTTTGAATCAATTGTTCGATTTTGATAATTTTTTCACCTTTAAAATACTGTAATAATCCTCTTTCTAATGATATATAACATTAGAGTATTCAAACAATTTGAAATTTTTTACTCACGTACCTAATGTAAATTAATTTTTTTTAATGTCAATGTTTTAATATTCAAATGTATAATTATTATACATTTAAATAGTATATATAATTATATTTAAATGTATATTATAATAATTACACTATACATTTAAATATAATTATATATACTAGATATATGAAAATATTATTTATACATGTGGGTATATACAAACATGTATGACAATCTAATATATATATATATATATATATATCATGTGTGTATATACACATATCTAATTTTGCATGCATATACATGCAAAATTAGATATGTGTATATACACACATGATACATATATATATATATATATATATATATATATATATATATATATATATATATATATATATATATATATATATATATATATATATATATATATTTATATATATATATTTATATATATATATATATATATAAATATATTAGATTGTCACACATGATATAAATTAGATGTGTGTATAATATACACACATGATATATATATATATATTTATATATATATATATATATATATATATATTTATATATATATATATATATATATATATACATATATCTATTTATACACACATAATATATATATATATATATATATATATATATATATATATATATATCTATATATATATATATATATATAACTAGGTCGTGGTGTAGTGGTAGAGCGCTTGCCTTGTAGGTGGGAGTTTGACTCCCACCACGTCCCTGAAGGTACCGCTCAGCAGCCTTGTTCATCAAGGTTCATGTTTTGGAGTTGAGAGAGGGTTGAGAGAAAGTTGTACCAGGGTTAATAAAAAGGAGCAGCTTCCTCTGATAAAAAATTATAGTCAGTTATATTTATATAACTGACTATAATTTTTTATAACGTAACGGGTTCTTGTTTAAAGCGAGTTGTTTAAGCGAGATTTTAAAGTTTACATAAAAATAGTTATGAACCGGAACTCAAAACAATTTTTGATAAATAATATTTGTTAAAAAACATTAATTGACGCTCCCAATTTTATTTCACTATAAAATGAAAATTGTTGTTAATTTTGGATTTAATTTGTTAAAAAAATTATTAATAGAACTCTTTACTTAAAATAAATTTTGGACGTCCCTTTCGACATGCACCCTAAGTTAAATATTTTTTAAAATCTTTTGTTATACGGTTATCAGGAGGTGAAAAAAATTATAATAACAAATACACAATACAATACACCAATGGATGTCCCCAATTTTATATGATTATATAGTGTATCTTTTTTTAAATTTTAGTCTTCGCAATTTATTATTTGATAAAAAAAAATTGTCGGACGTCCCCTTTGACATACGCCCTGAAATATATAAAATTTACAAAATTAAAAATGGAATCATAAACTTATAAAATTATCAAATTACCAAATATTCAAAATGTCGCTCGAAATTGAAATCACGAAGCTTAATAACGAAGTCAAAACAGCCATGCCGCAAAATGACAAAATAAAATTAATCTCCTGGAAAAAAAAGTTGGAAACAAATGTCAGTTCTTTTAAAGATGCCAATATTGTTGACTCTTTTAAAGATGAGACACTTAAAAGTTACGAAATCTTTATTCCAAAGATTTTGTAACTTTCGTAATTGATACAATGTATTGATTTTTTTAAGTAATAAATGTAAAACTAATAAATATAAAACTTAAAAATACACATAATAAATTTAATGAAAATTATTTAATTGTTATATTTTACGTATATCTTAGGTCTCAAACAACTGGAAACTGTCTATACAGTTCTATCTCCCTATGTATATCTGGGAATAACTGTATAGTTAATGATTTAAGATTATTGACCTCAATTAAACTTTTCCTAAACGCTGATTTTTATTATAACCACCCAACTTTTCAATGTTTTTAATAATAATCCAAGCTCTTTTTTATGTTTTGATAACATTCTTCCTTTGTCAGTCTCCCTAAGTTCTTTGGATACAGGAAAAAAATGTGAAGAATTGGTACAAGAGGAAGCTGTTAATAATTGTAATGATAAAAGCTGGTCTTCTTTCCTTTTATTCTTGCATTGTCAAGTGTTTGCAGCAAAAAAATAGAATGTTTATACCCAGATTTTGGTCTATCAAAGTATAAAAGTTTATTTAGCCATACTATTTTACCTCTTATAAATTCATTAAACAATGTTAAATCTTTTTTCTCTCCTTTTTTGTTACGAAGGTATTCAACACAACCATTATACACTTTATTAATGAGAGAGAATTTAAAACGCAAAATTTGCGATGGAATTAGCAAAAAGTTACAGACTAATATAAATTTCTATGTTGAATCTAAACATCAAGATTGTAATCTTTTGCAAGAAAAAATAAAAAATAAATCTATGCTAGTTTCTAGTCAATCATCTACATCTTTATCCAATTTTAGTAAAGTTACTTTTTGTGAACCATTTTCTTTACCCTCCAATAATTACGATATTGGTTATTTGGTTTCTAACTATACTCGTTATTCAAATGTTGCAAAAGCCTTAAATGATTCTGAACTTCAAAATTTAGTTCAATCTGTTTTTGTTCCTAGTAAGAAATTTATTTTTCCTAAAAATAAAAATGGACAAAGTTTTCAATTTACATGGATAGAAAAATGTCCATGGCTTACATACTCAAATATATTTGATGGAGCTTTCTGTTTACCATGTGTACTTTTTGAGCACAATTTTCCATTTGAATGTAGTTAAGCTGAAAGATTATTTAGTAAGCTTTATGATCGCTGGAATGATGCTTCTCGTTACTTTCAGAAACATGTGCTTGGCAAAAACAATAAGTCTGTCTGCAGAAATAAAGGTTTACATGTAAAAACTGCTCAAGTTTTATTTTCATTATCATCGATTTGGTCTTGTAAAACAGAATCAATAGACATTATATCCCAAAAAATAGTTCAATCACAGATTTCCAAAAATCGACAGTTATTGCAACCTATTATTGAAACAATTATGCTTTGTGGGCGTCTTGGGCTTTCTTTACGTGGGCATAGAGACGACTCTAAGTTTCATCCTGAAAATGGTAAATTTTCTAATCACACTGCAGGAAATTTTATTGAATTGCTACATTTCCGTGTTCAAGCTGGTGATAAAATTCTTGAAGATCATCTCAAGTATCATCAACAAAATGCTTCCTACATATCTAAGACATCACAAAATCAACTAATAAAGTGTTGTGGAGAAGTTGTTACTGACGCAATAATTGGAGAAATTAAAAACTCTAAGTATTTTTCTATTATAGCTGATGAAGCCTCAGACAGTAATAATAAAGAACAACTATCATTAGTAATACGATTTGTTGATTCCAAGTTCAATATAAGAGAAGAATTTATTAGTTTCTTACATTGCACTAATGGTGTTACTGGTCAAGGATTATTTTGTGTTTTGTTAAAAAGTATTTCAGATTTTTTGTTGGATATCATGAATTGTAGAGGACAGTCATATGATGGTGATGGGGCAATGTCTGGACACACCAAAGGGTTATCATCTCGTGTTTTAAATCTTAATAAAAAAGCTATATATGTTCATTGTTACAGTCATAGACTTAATTTAGCCACTTGTGCATCATGCAATGTTCAATATGTCAAAAATCTTCTGGCGCATGTTAAAGATGTATCATACTTTTTTAATCTTTCACCTACAAGGCAACAAAATTTAGAGGAGCACATTGAAAGAACTGCTCCAGTTGCTGGTCAAAAAAAATTGAAAGATGTTTGCAGAACACGTTGGGTAGAAAAAGTTAATGGTTTGGATACTTTTCAAGAACTTTTTATTTCTTTGGTTTCTTGTCTTGAAGAAATGTCTTTAAATGTTAATAAGAGTTTTAATCACTCAACGTCTTCCAGTGCATCCTCGCTTCTGAAGTTAATAACAAGTTTTGACTTTATTGTTGCTTTATGTATAACAAGAAATGTCTTTGACATTACTCTTCCAGTAACACGAATGTTGCAGTCAAAGAGTAATGATATTTATGATGGTTTAAATCTTATTCGGGCATTAAAAGATGTTATATCTTCGCTTAGAAGTATAGCTGATCAACACCATCAAATGTCCAAGAACAAGCTCTAAAAATAGCCCATGAGCTAAATGTTACTGAAGCTAAGCCAAGAACTTCATTTATTTCAAAAAACAGAAATAATCCTCCTTCGGAATGCGTTTCTGATTATTTTAAAATAGCAATCACATTTCCTTTGTTAAATCATCTGAGTACTGAACTAGGCACTAGGTTTGACAACACTACCATAAAATAAAGTGCTTGTCCTAGTTCCTACTAAAATGATTTCAGAAGTTCGAAGTTCTCGTGACACTAGTTGGAAAGAATGTATAGTACCTTTTAGTGAATTTTACAGGGCAGATTTACCAAATCCACTAGCTTTACCTGGTGAGCTTGACCTATGGGAAGCTTATTGGTTAAATTTTGAAGGTAATGTCCCTTCTAATATTACTGAGACTTTAAAAGCAATAAATTTTCCTGGCTTTGAGAACATAAAAATTATTCTACAGTTACTTGCTACCTTTCCTTTAACTTCATGTGAATGTGAGCGCACATTTTCTTAGCTTCGGCGCCTGAAAAATTATACGCGAAGCGCAATGGTAGAGGAACGCTTAAATGGTTTAGCTTTGATGAATATTCATACTGAGTCAGTAATAGATATCGAAAAAGTTATTGATAAATTTGCAATTAATAATCGTAGATTAAGTTTTAAATAAATAATAAAAAATAAAAAAAGTAAAAAAAAAAAAATTCATTACCGCTAGGTAAAAAGGCTATTTTCATAGCCACACATTTTTATAAAACATGATTTGGCATGAACTAATTATTGTCATACAATGTTTTTTGCTGATACCTTCAGGTGTATCGATTTTGTTGCGGTTCATTCTTTTAAAGTTTTGTGTTATGATTACAAATGTTATGATTTTTTTTTTTTAGATTTGTTTATCAGCAAGGTTGAAAAGAATGAAGATGGGTTTACAATTTTTTTTTTAGCTAACTGGAATACTAGAATGTGACACTAAATATATTTTTATATAACTCCATATTGATTGTTTTTTTGTTTTGTTTTTAGGTGCCCTTAGTTGTAACAGTCTTATCACAGAGCGTAGCTGAAGAGGATTTACTAGGAAATTCGTGCCTCCTTCTTTACCAAAGCTTTCTTTGAACCAGGGATATCTTGCTTCTGAAACATGCAGCTATTACATCACGGCTGTTCATTATAATATTACAATACCTAATGTAAAGAATTTTTTAAATAACAAATATATAAATTTGAAACAGTAATGTGTAATCGTATAACTTTATAATGGGGTATCAGCCAGGGGGGATGGGCCCCCTACACCATAATCTTAAAGTCCTAAATGTTCTTAGAATTCATAACATTTAGAATAAGAGGACCTTTTTTTTTTTTCTTTTTGGACGTACCCAAATAATTTTCTGCATCCGCCCCTTAGTTGCATTTATATTTATATATAAGTTAAACTAATAGATTATTTAAATTTAGTAAAAAGCGGCTTACAGACTGGCAAAGTTCTAAAAAAGTTGTCTGAATTTTCTCAATCTTTTAATCGAAAGGAAAATTTAAAAAGTTCAGATTTTGAAGACTCACAGAGTGCAGTTCTGTATGTAATTTTGCTGCAGAAAATGTTATGTATTCAAGTTAAACTTGGTAATTAAACCTTAAACACAGTTCTACAAAAATATGTTTTGTCTTCTGATTCAATTATTGAAAATTAAGAAAAGAGATTCATAGATATTAAAGGCGGTTTAAAGACAAATACATTTTATCAGGATAAAATGTATTTGTCTTTAAACACAAATAAATTTTATCAGGATAAAATGTATTTGTGTTTAAACACAAATACATTTTATCAGGATAAAATGTATTTGTCTTTAAACACAAATACATTTTATCAGGATAAAATGTATTTGTCTTTGAACACAAATACATTTTATCCTGATAAAATGTATTTGTCTTTAAACACAAATACATTTTATCAGGATAAAATGTATTTGTCTTTAAACACAAATACATTTTATCAGGATAAAATGTATTTGTCTTTGAACACAAATACATTTTATCAGGATAAAATGTATTTGTCTTTAAACGATAGTGATATTGAAAAAGAGCCATTTGAAACAGTTGTTTTTCAAAATGAAATAAAAAATTGGAGTTTAAAACACAACTGCACAAGGCAATGTACCAATGATTTATTGACAATTTTAAATTGTCATGGGCACCAGGAAATGCCAAAAGACGCAAAGACACTTTTGGGTACAAAAAAAGTTGTGAAAACAGCATCTTTAAAAAATGGAAATTACGTTTACTTTGGCATAAAACAAGGTATTGAAAATATATTGCAAGTTCAAGACTTTAACTCCACTAAAATTAATCTTATTTGTAATGTAGATGGTCTACCACTCTTTGAATCCAGTGCCAACCAAGTTTGGCCTATACTTTGTCAATTTAGATATTTTAAACCGTTTATTGTTGGATTGAATGGCGGTGAAATAAAGCCGTGTGATTCTGAATTATTAGCAGATTTTGCAGAAGAGTTAAAAACTTTCAAACAGCCAGAAGAAATATTAAGTAAGATCTACAATATTTCTTTATTAGCAATAACATGTGATGCTCCTGCTAGGACACTCTTAAAATGCACAGTTGAACATTCTGGATACTATGCATGTGAGAGATGCAATTTGCGTGGTTTTTATGTTAGTGGTTGTATTGTTTATGATAAATGTCACGAAACAGTTACAGATAGAAACAATGCTGATTTAAAAGCTGGACTATACTCTCTACAAGATAAAGATGGTCGGTGATATCATCATACAGGAACTCTACTGTTTGACATTGAAGATTTAGACATGATTCAGGATTTTGCTCTTGACTATATGCACATAGTTAATTTAGGTGTTATGAGACGTATGTTATACTACTACAAAAGTACATATGCCCGAATATTTAACGGTCGTTTATCAACACCTTATTTAAAAGAGACTTCTCGTTTACTCATTAATTTAAATGGGAAATTGCCATCAGATTTTGTGCGTCAAACAAGATCTTTTGAAGACGTCAATAGATGGAAAGCCACAGAATTAAGAACATTCTTACTATATGTGGGTATAGTTGTTTTAAAGGATATCCTCAATCCTAAGATGTACAAACATTTTTTCAGCTTATCTTTAGCAACCTGCATGTTGTGTGAGGAGAATAATGATGTTAGGAGAACATATTTGAGCCGTGCAAAAAAACTCTTGGAGTATTTTGTGTCAAACGCTCATAAACATTTTGATGACACATTTTGTGTTTGAAATGTTCACTGCCTTCTGCATATAACAGACGATGTTGAACATTTTGAAAGTAGTTTGGACAAGATTTCTTGCTTCCAGTTTGAGAATTTTTTGCAACAATTAAAAAGATTAGTACGAGGTAAACAAAACCTTTTAGTAGAACTTGCAAAACGTTTAAGTGAACATAAATCAGATGACCCACGTAAAGCAAAATTAATAACTAAAATTGGTGTTTCCAAGAATGCTTGTTTCATGACGAAATATTTTGTTGTTTTTGTTAAAAACATTTTACCAAATGATCAATTAGTTTGTGACATGTCAAACAATTTCTTTGACAACTTTGTAGAATCTAAGATTTTTAATATATACTATATTAAAAACCATAATTGTAGTCCAGTAATGCAAACAATTAACATGCATGACTTACTTAGAAAATGTGTGTGTATTCCATTTAAAAATAACAAAGTTGTAATATCTCTATTAAGTAATGTGAATTTTTAAAATTGCGTATTTTTTGTTGTTATATATGTATTTATTGAAGGTTTATCCATTTTTTAACGAAGCTTATTTCTAGAATCATATATGTTTTTTAAAAAAATAAAATTTATCCTCAAAACACTTTAAAATATACAAGAGTTACAATTCTGAATTGATATATTGTACAGAATAAATAGTAAGTTTAGTTGTTATGACTTATTTGCTATTTAATTTATAATTATCTAAAATTGTAGGTTGTACAGTACCATTGCAATTAAAGAAGATGGTATTGACACTAAGACAGTAGTACCTACTCACTGGGTTCATGTAGATGAAGGTATAGTATGCTATTCCCCTCGAGAAAAAAAAACTGTGGGTGCTTATTTATCTGAATGGGCTAGTCCAGAACCTGGCTGGCAAGAGTTTATATTGTTAGAATTTATTTTGGAGTGTGGAAGTTATGAAACATGTCAGGCAATGTTAAACTTTTTAACTGAAGATGAAAATGATGATTGCCCTGGTATGTATACATATCAATTCATTTGTATTGATTTCTTTAAAAACTGTTTACATTATTTTTTGTCATGTTATATTGTTATATAATTTGTGAAAAGTTAATATTTTCAAAAACTTGCTTATGTAATTTCTTTGTTCAGCAAGGTAATTTTTTACAGTTATAGGCTTGAGATAAGGTTTTAACAAAAATTAAATAGTAGTTGCCGTTGGACCTTGAAGAAATTAGTATAGTAAAAAGAAAAAAATGATAAAATGAGACCAATGCAATGCAATGCACTTTATGATATTAATGTGTATAGAGCTTTAATATGTTTGGTATTCAATTGGTGTGTTCTGGAATCATTTTGTTTTTTATTCTATCTTTTGTGATTTTATAGTTTCAAATATGCTCAATCCAAAGGAACGAGTTTCTAGTCCGAATTTGCATGCTTTAAAGTGCATACCGTCTGGTTTTTCATCACCAATTCAATTGGATGTGCCACTTATATCTCCGTGGAAAATAAGTAATGCAGACTGTGTAATATAGCAAAGATTAAATGAAGATTTCAAACAATCATTGGGTTTAGAATTGTACCACTTTAACAAAAATTCAACATCTTCCAAGATAAGTGATGGTGGTGTTTCATTTAAGGAAATGACAAATAAACGTAAGTTTTCGCATGATATTAAGGTTTGTGATAATCTTTATTTCTCTGATCAAATAATCTTTCTCTGATTTTAAAATTGTATCTCTAGTTTTATTAATGTTTTTTCCTGTTAGCTGCAATACAAATAAAGAATATATTAGGTGTTTTAATGAGGAAGAGGAAATTCTCAGAGCAAGTTCTAGTGCTATGAAAAACAAGGTAAAAACATTAAACTTTCCAGGAGTATATATAAAAAGTATTCTATATACTATTAAAACAGGTGATGACCACAAATAACATACAACGTAGTTGTATGTTATTTGTGGTCAACTCTAATGAAATAGAAATCTATTATGCTCATTCTGATGGTTCAAGTAACGTTTCTTGTAACTTTAGAATATCGTGTTTGTGAAAATGTAAAGTTGCAATATAAATTTTTTTACGGTATTAGATTTTAGAACTTATTAGATTTAACGATTTTTCAGATCACTTAAATCAAAGCCATTGGTGGTGCAACAGCACGCAAAACTGTCAAAAATGTTTTAAACCAGTTAATGGTGCCACAAGTCCAAAACTTATTTAGTAAAGATGAATTAAAAGGCAAGCTTAAGTTTACAGCTACGCAACATTACAAGTGTATTAAAGGTTAGGCAATTATTGTATTGTGCATTCCTAAGTTGAATTAAAAAAAAATTTAATTTTATATTTACATAAAAAAATAAAAAATTGCTTATATAAAAACCATTTCTGTGTTCAGAAGAATAATAATTGCAATTTACTTTTTTGCTTGTTTTGAAGGCTTAGTATCCGAATGAACCGGTTATGATGCCGCAACTATCGAAGCTCTGTTGGCGATTTATTGAAGCGGGCGTTGCCGAAAGTAAAAATAGTTAACGATGTTGACGTTCATGAAGAGGAAGCAACATAAAATTGTTGCTCTGTATATTTATTATTTTGAAAGTAAATGATTTTTACATATTTCAGTTGTTTTCTGTTTTGCACACCTTTTTTATTAGCATTTGAAATTCTGATCAAAATTTTTAAAGTTATATATATATATATATATATATATATATATATATATATATATATATATATATATATATATATATATATATATATTAATAAGAAAACATCAAACAATTCGAATTCTCTTAATACAAATAATAATTTATTTTGAGAAATTTTCACTGGGTTATGGATACCAGCATCATCAGCTCGTAAAATATTACAAAATTTTTTGAACGTTAAAAAACAGTTTAATAAAAAAAAAAAAAAAAATTTTTAACTGACGTCAGCAATTGAATGGCTTCTTTTTTCGTTACGTAAGAATATAAAAAATGGAGTCCAAAATTTAGATAATTTAGATAATAATCAATCTCGATAATGGGCAATTTGTTAAAACTAAATTTTGGACTCCATTTTTTATATTCTTGCGTAACGAAAAAAGAAGCCATTCAACTGCTGACGTCAGTTAAAAAAGAAATTTTTTTTTTTAACTGACGTCAGAGAATTCGTATTGTTTGATGTTTTCTTATTAATATAACATACACTCTTATACACGATGTCTACACTGAAATCATATATATATATATATACAGTGGCAGAACTACTGGACGCAGGACCCTGTGTTGCGGGGGGGCCTACCAGCTATAGGGGGCCCTCATATAAAAAAAATTATACTCTCTTTTTTTTTTTTTTTTTTTTTTTTTTTTTTTTGTTTTTTGCTATATAAATTTATTAAAGTCGTAAAGCATAATATAAATACAAATAGCAGGGGCAAGAAGAAGACATAATTGGTCTTATCACCAAGCCCCTTAGTCTATACCGTAAATATAAGACAACAAAAATTTAAAAACGTAACACTATATAATATAAAACATTTTTATAAAGACTTAATAGAATAAAAATCATCGGTCCTAAAGTCCTACTTTAACTTTTTGTTTTTGTGTTGGTCAAGAAAAATTTTAAAAAAAGAAAAAAAGGAATTTGTACAAAGAAACTATATTACTAATAAGCAAGCAAGCAAATACGCATAATCCTGAAGCTTTCCTTTTACACCAGCATATACCTTTAAATATGTGAATAATTCTTATAAACCATAATTTTATATATATATATATATATATATATATATATATATATTTTTATTTTTTATCAAGCCTCATTAAAACTTCAGAAAAAGTTGAGCGCTACGTCGATCATCTGTAGTTTTTGCTTTAATTTATTCTTAAACTCATTTAGCATAGAAATTGTTTTAAGTTCATTAGTTAATATTTTATTCCATAATTTCGGCCCTCTAGTAGAAATTGAAAATTCGGTCGCCGCAAAATAACTTTTGGGTTGGATATAACTGTTATTTGAAAATCTGGTGAGATATCTATTCTGATTTATTTTGAATAATGGGTAAAAAATTTTAGGAGATACATTTTTATTAATTTTGAACATAAATATAAGAACTTGATAGACATTTAATTGATAAACATTCATTATATTTAAATTAACAAATAATGCTTGGGAGTGTGTATAACGGCCCACATTGGAAATGATTCTGATTGCATGCTTTTGTTTATTAAATAGTTTTTTTATTTTATTTTTATTTGTACTGCACCAAGCAATATTTGCATAATTAAGATGGCAATGAATGAACGAGAAATATAAAAGCTTTAAGCAAGTTGGATTTAAAAAAGGCTTAGCTCTGCATAGCAGGCCTATGTTCCTTGAGATTGTATTTTCGAGATATTGTATGTGATCTCTCCACGTCACATTTTCATCAAGAAGCACGCCGAGAAATTTTAAAGTGGTTTCTCTTTTTATGTCCTGATTGGCAATACAAAGTTTTGGAAGTTTCAATGGAATTTTATCTCGGTCATGAAAACGATGGAAAAAAGGATATTTTGTTTTGGTTACATTTAACGATAATTTGTTTGCATTAAACCATTCAGTAAGATTTAATAGCTCTTTGTTTACTGACTTAAACAGAATATTTATATCATTATGTGCATAAAATAGATTTGTGTCATCTGCAAATAATATTGTATCTAGTTCGGTACAAGCTTTGCTTAAATCATTAATAAAAATGAGAAATAGGAGTGGCCCTAATATAGATCCCTGAGGAACCCCACATGTTATGTTCATATTGGTTGTTTTACCTTCATTATAAGAAATGTATTGTTTTCTATTTGACAAATAGCTTTTAAACCACGCAATATTTGTATGTTTAATACCATAGTTTTCTAATTTTGTTAGTAAAATGTAATGATCGACAGTGTCAAAAGCCTTACTGAGATCAATAAATACACCTAATGTATATTTATTTTCATCAAATGATTTAAAAATATCATGAACAAGATGAACAATAGCCTGATCAGTAGAGTGGCTCTTTTTAAACCCAAATTGCTTACTATAGAGAATATTGTTTACATCTAAAAAGTAATACAATCTTTTATACATAATGTGTTCTAATAACTTTGAAAAGCATGATAGTATGGAGATAGGCCTGTAATTGGAGACACTAGTCTCATCTCCTGATTTTAGTATAGGTATTACCCTTGCAATTTTAAGTTTATCGGGAAAGATTCCTTGGTTTAAAGAGAGCGTAAATATATGCAAAAGCGGAATTTTTAAATAAGGCATTGATTTAATTACTACATTACTGCTTACATCATCAACTCCATTACCTTTATTTGGTTTAAGTAAGTACATGGCATCTAGCAATTCTGTTTCTGTTAGCATATTATTGTCCATTATATTATTATTAGAGTTTAGGTAGGATTTGAAGCAAGTTTGACTTTTATTTATTTTTGATGCTAAACTTGGACCTGTGCTAACAAATGCATGGTTAAACGAATTAGCAATTATTGCGTCGTTAATAATTTCACAGTCATTTATAATTAGTTTTTTTGGTAAACAACTATTATTCATATCTTTTTTACCTATAACCTCTTTTATTATGTTCCAAGTTTTTTGTATATCATTTTTGTATTTTAGCAATTGGCTACTATAGTAAAATTTTTTTGAGCGCTTTACAATCGTCACAAAAAGGCGATTATAGTTTTTATAGTTTGTTTCATTTTTAAAAGTCCTTTTTTTAATGAACTTCTTATACAATCGTTGCTTTTTTTTCGAAGATTTTATGATTCCGGGTGTTATCCAGGGATTTTGTAGAGTTTTTGATTTAATAAATTTAGTTGTTATTGGGAATGCTTTATTGTAGTGACATTCAAATATATGATAAAATTTATCATAAGCTTCATTAACATTTTTTGTTTTCAAAACGTTCCCAGTTTGTTGTCGATAAAAGGCTAATAAATGTCACAAGAGAAGCGTCCTTAATTACTCGTTTTTTAGTTTTTACTTTTTTAGAAGGTTGATTTAACGATTTTTGTGCTGTTATAAAAACCGGAAAATGATCAGATATGTCTGTAATAAATATTCCAGTTTTAATTTTTACGTTTTTGAAATTATTAATTATAATTTGATCAATTGAAGTAGCAGTATTTTTTGTAATTCGAGTAGGTTTATTTATAGTAGGAATAAATCCATTTTGAAACATAATATTGAAAAAAGTTCTGACGTCTTTGTTTTTGTTGTATTCAAGTAAATCTAAATTCAGATCGCCTACGAAGTAAACGCATTTGCCACATAATTCTTCGCTTATAATTAAGCTTTTAATTTGTTTGTTAAATGCTTTTTTATTACCAGAAGGCGGTCTGTATATGACGTGTACAACTGCGTTCTTGCAAGTTTTGTTTACAACTTCTATTGATAACAATTCAAAATCATGCGTAACAGCAAAATAATTTTTGCGTAGTTTGAAATCTAAGGAGTTGTGGATAAAAATGCATAATCCTCCACCTGTTTTTTCAGAGTCTCTAATTTGATGCAAAACTTTATAATTATTAAGTTGAAAATTAGAATTGTTTTCAATTTCCTTATCGCGGCACCATGTTTCGGTTAGACATATAATTTGAAAGTTAATTTTGACACTGAATAAAAATTGCTTAAATTTCTCAAAATTTTTTTGGAGGCTCCTTATATTAAGGTGTAGGATAGATAATGCAGTTGAATTTATGTCAGCAGTAATACATGAGATATCTGAACTATAGTAATAAGGACTTATATTTAATAATCCCTCCTCATCATTATAAAATTTAATATCTGATTGATTTTTTAACGGTATATATTTGTTTATTAGGAAAGGTTCAAGATTATTTATGTCAATATTAATCAGAGCGCTATTATCAAAATTATTCCTAAATAATCGATTAGTTTCCATTTTAAAAATATAAATTTAAGATAACAAATATAAATAAAAATAAAAAAAAATAATAATTACTATTCCTTTCGAATCCACTCTCGAACGATTAGTTTATCGTAAGATATTATTGCAAACTTGCCAAGCTCTCGTTCCTTTTTCATTCGCTCTTTTAGATCTTTTCTTATTAATATTGTTTCTGTGCAGTAATCTTCATTAACGTAGATTTTTTTTCCTTTTAATTTTTGGACGTTTTTTAAAATAGCAACTTTATCTTTATAATTTAGAAGTTTAATAACAACTGTTCTAATCTTTTTCGAGTCTCTAATCCCAGTCCTATGTGCCCGTTCAATTTTTATATTTTTCAATCCAAGTAAATCTTCGAAGAATTTTTGCACTTTTAATTCAGTCTCATTCCAATTTTCGTTTTCACTTTCTTTTAATCCGTCAATTCTCAAGTTATTTCTTCTTGAGCGGTCTTCTATTTCTCTAAGTTTACTCTTTATTTTTGTGATCTCACTATTATCTTTTATCTTGTTATTAATTTCTTTTGTTTTTTTCTTCAGTAGTTCTAATTTACCTGAGATAATATCATCGTTTGCTTGAATGAATTTCTGCATTTCACTGAATTCAGTTACTAACAACGTCACGGATTTATTTGTTAATTCAAGGTCGTTTGTAATGGCGATTATTTTATTTGAATTATCAATATTATCTTTATCATTTTTATCAAGTCGTTCAGTAATAATTTTCATGTTTGCAGCTGTTATGGAAGCAAATATTTTTTCGTGCTCTTTTAATAATTTTCTAGTTTCGTTTAGGATGTCGATTTTTTGCTTTTCAAGCATTTCAGAGAATAATTTTTCGATACAATTTATATCCATAACAAGAATTTGAACGATACCAAGAAAATAGAAGAAAAAAGTTTTTAATAATAGTAAAAATAACAACAAAAATAAAAAAAAGTTTCAGCTAAAAATTTTCTAAGCTTTAAACGCGTCTGCTTTCAATTGAATTCAAATGAATATGAACACTCTCATGTACACTCTCAATAATATTTATGAACACTCTTATATTTATTATGAACACTCTTATTTTATACTTATGAACACTCTTATTATTAATATTTATGAACACTCTCATGAACACTCTCAATAATATTTATACTATAAAACTCTTTTCCGCAGGTATAGTGGGCCCTAAAATATAAAACTTGGATAAAAAAATGTTATCCATCGTATTAAAATATATTGTTCAAAAATTTATTTTTATATTGGAGTGCGTAGTTTACATTTAAAGTTGTAACCTTTTTAAAATTGCATACGCAATTGAGAAATAAAGTACGATTATCAGCTGCGAACTGCCAGATGTTATTGTATAGTTAATTTTTATACCGTTATGTTGTGTTTGTGTATGAATTAGACAATTAGACTGAATTCGGTAAAAGTAATAATTTGTTGCGTATAAATTTTTTTTAAACTGTAAGAAGTTCTTCAATTTATAAGTTCTTAGTTGCATATTCAATATTTTTAAAATATAAACAATATTATTTGTTATGTCGTTGCATATCAAGGATAATGATTCTAAAAACCTTGTTGCATATACAAATTAACTTTTAAATGTATGTTCTCATTTTCAATTTTATATTAAATCTTCCGTTGTATTAAGTTAACTTTTCATTTCTTATTTTATCTGAATTACTAGTCTCCAATTTATTTAATCGTGTTACGAATAATAAAGTATTGTTGCACGAGAGTTTATTACTTCACTGATATATTTAATAAAAGGTAATTAATAAATTTGTAATAATTAAAAATTTTACAACAGGTACTGAATTTATAAATTTGTAATAATTTAGATTTTGACTCATAATAATGGAAAAGAAATTAAGTAGTACAAGCGGTGCAGCAAAAAGAAGAAAGTTAAAAGAAACAAAAGCTACTTTAGCTAAATTGCCGAAGCTAACAACGTTTTTGAAACCAATCGAAAAGCGAGCGGAAACGGAAGTGGAAAGTCAAAACTCTGCAGAAGTGGTATGTATAAATCAGTCAGTAGAACATGATGATATCGAAGAAAACATTGCTACTGGTAATAAAAATGTGAACGAAGAAGATGTGAATAGGTCTCCGAGAAACCACCGAAATGAAGACAAGGAAGATTCAAACTCTGATACGAATGACGCCATTGAACAAATTAATTTAGAAAAATTAAGTGAATTATTTTCTACTGACATTGCAAATTTTCATGGTAAAATACTAACAAAAGATATTAAGAAAATAATTGCATTATCGGAATCGTGTCGGCCAAAAGGTCCTTTTATACGCGACCCCTTGCAAGAAAACCGTAGGTTTTCCAAGGAATATTTTAAAACTACCACAAAATATGGATCTATAGAAAGAATGTGGCTTTGCTATTCCCCAAAACTTGATGCCGTTTATTGCGAGCCTTGTTGGCTTTTCTCAGAAGAACGAAAAGCAAAGGATAACTGGCGTGAGCATGGTGTCAGAGATTGGCGTGGTCTTTCTAAAAAAATTAAAATTCACGAAAATAGTCAACAACATATATTTGCTTGTTGCATTTATGAAAAAAGGCGACATAATGAAACAATTGATAAAAATATAGAAGAACAAATACGATACCAATCAAATTTTTGGGTGCAAGTCTTAGAGCGGATAGTAAATATAACATTAGCACTTTGTAAAAATTCTTTTCGTGGTCATCGTGAATCATTTGACAATGAATATAATGGTAATTTTTTAACCCAAGTTCAACTTTTATCTAAATATGATAATGTTATGAAGCAAGTTTTGAGTATGCCAAATGGATCTATAAAACATTTAAGCCATCAAATTCAAAATGAAGTCATACATTGCCTTGCAACGCATTTAAAAGCCACTCTTACTGCTGATATTAATAGTTCACCTTTTTATTCAATTATAATGGATACAACACAAGATATTACTAAAAGAGATCAGCTCAGTCAAGTATTTAGATACGTTAAAATTATTAAAAATGAAAAAGATGAAACCACATCAATTGAAATTAAAGAAGTTTTCTTGGGATTCACGGAAATATATAACCACACTGCTGCTGGACTACATGAAGAAAATTTAAATCTGTTAGAAAAACATCATATAAAATTAAGTAACTGCAGGGGTCAAGGTTATGATGGTGCGAACGTCATGAGTGGGATATACAATGGGGTTCAGGCCCTTTTTAAGAAAAATCAACCCAATACTATGTATATGCATTGCGCAGCTCATAATTTAAATCTTGTTATTAACGATGCGGTTAAATGTTGTGTTGAAGTTGCTTCATTTTTTGTAATGCTAGAAGATGTGTATTCATTTTTCAGAAATAGCATAAACAGGTGGGATCTACTATCCAAATATACAGGAGAATCACAAATAACATTAAAAAGGTTAAATCCAACGCGATGGGCAGGACGATATACTTCTCTTTTCGCCGTTAAAATTCGCTTTCTTGATATAATGAAAGCTCTTTCCGAGATATCAATAACAAGTACAAAACGTGAAGAATGCGAAGAAGCAGTACGAGTACAAAAAAATATGAGCAGTTTCGAATTTGTTTTTTTGAGGTACATATACCATCAAAATTGCTGCAAACTAAAAATTTAGATCTTACGACAGCTTCAGGTTCTCTAGAAAATGCCAGCAAAAATTTAAAACAATATAGAAAGATGTTTGATTCAGCAAAACTTGAAGCGGTAGAAATAGCGACTACGTGGCAGATTCCTGCAATATTTTTTCAAAAAAGAAGAAAAATTGTGAAAAGGCATTTTTTCTTCTTTTTCGAAAAAATTCTTCATCGAATTCACTAGTAAACGACCGGGGCTGGTATTTGACTAGGGCCAAAGCCGGATTTATGGTTGAGGCTATATAAATATTGGTGCATACTTATATGATATATATAAATAAGTCAATATGCGTTAATGCTTATGCAGTCCATTCCGTAGAACTGGCCTTGGCCACAGTCATATACCCGCCCCGTTTATTATTAGCAACTTAGTTCTGCTTTATAAAGTCATTTAAAACTTGGATAACAGCATTATTTGTATCTTCTTCTTTGATTTCTGTCTTTTTCTGTTCCATATAGCCTAGAGCTTTTATTTAAATAATCAAAATTTAAGAAGCTGTTTATATGAGCCTGGCTAGCCCGGTAAGCCGAGCTACTTCACTTAAACGAGATTTTGGCATGTTTAATAATTAATTATATGTTTACATGAGAAATTGGCTAGCGAGATCTCAGTTATTCAACTGAGATCTCGTCTAGTTCTAGTGGAGTCCCACCAATAATATTTTAAGAATAACTAGATATCTAACCTCCACAATTTTTTTAAAGTCGAAATAGGCCATTATGGGGGCAAATTTATTATATAATTAATCACGGTAGTTTTTATCAAATAAATTAAATATGTAAAAGTTATAAACCATGGTTAATTATTGTGCTGCATTCGATAGTTTTTTTTTTTTTTCTTTTTTTTTGTTCAATTTTTTTGTTCTTTAAACCCTACAAATTCGTAAAATATAATAGAATCTTTACAGAGCAAGTGAAATTTAAAAAAAAATTACAAAGTTACGTTATACAAAAAAATATATAAAGTAAAACTGTAAAGTATTAGAAATTACTTTAAAGAACGCGGAAAACTTGCAGAAGACCGACGGTCGTGTCATCAAGAAACCGCTATCCGTTACTAATATTTTTGGATGCTTTTATTTAAAATAAGTTTATATTTAAAAAAAAAAAAAAAAATATGTTCTCGGTTTTCGGCAGAATAAGAATAAAAATCCAAAATGCAAAAAACAAAGAATGCAGACAAAAATAAATTTTTTAATTTTATTTCAATACACATTAATATAAGTAGGTACACGGTTTGCTAAATAGGTAATATATATTCGTTCGAGTGTTGATAAACAAGCCTATTATTTGCTTTTGTGTTTTTGTCATTTCTGTTGTTTTTGAGTTATTTAGAGTTTTTTGAGTTATTAGAGTTCAAATAGAGCTATAAAAAACGGTAATAGAGCTTTTTATAAACTTCTGTTTAATAATAATGTAAAAAGTGGATTATTTATTAATTAAAGCTATAAATAATGTTTTATGGCAATAATTCAAGACGGATAGCGATTAAAATTGTTATTGTGTTAAAGCGCGCGTTAAAAAACATATTTAATATTTCCTAATTAATGTCGTATTTGGCAAGTATTTTACATTTCTCTTATCTTATTACAATTGACAATGAAAGGTTTTTCCTTAAACGATTTCGATTTCAAAAATTGACTCGATAATACAACACTTTTTTTGCAATCTTTAACAGTAATTATTGAGCAATACAAGTTTTGTAGAATAAATTTTATTAAATATATCTCGCTTAATTAAATAAATATTCCGAGAATATATGCAACCCGATGAAAAGTTTAGCAAATAAGGGGTTGTCCATAATGTGCGTACGCTTGAATTTCGACCCTTCTTCCCCCTCCCCCTATTCCACATTTTGCTATAGTTTTTTTGAACACCCTCCCTCTTCCTAAAACTATCTACGCTCTTAACCTACCTACCCAACATTTTATAAAATTTGTTTTACATTAATGTCTCCGTACTTTTATAACTGACCCCTGCCCTCCATCTCATATACACTTTTTGCAGACCCCATCTCCCCACCCAAGCGTACGTACTTTATGAACAATTCCTAAATGCTGTTAAATAAACTTTTATAAGGCTAAAAAATACAAAATAACTTTTTTAACAGATTCTTTATACGGATAATAATAATTTAATAACAATAAATATAACACAAAATTAATTTACAGCAATAAACAAGCCTAAAATGTCTGAAGTATTTTATTATTATTTTTAATGCGAACTTCGTAAAAATAACAAAAAAATAATAATTTGAAATAACTAAAATTCTATAGTAATTTATGATTAAAAAAAAAACTTTTATATAATGATAAGTAACTAAACAAATTCTTTAATAATCTATAATGGAAAAAAAATCTATAATTTGCTAACAAAATTTTTTTTTAATATTTATCGAAATTCTTCAATGACATCATTTACTAAAACTTTTTCGAATTAAACGCTCT
Source organism: Hydra vulgaris (assembly GCF_038396675.1). NCBI lineage: Eukaryota > Metazoa > Cnidaria > Hydrozoa > Anthoathecata > Hydridae > Hydra > Hydra vulgaris. The sequence continues at coordinate 32,567,932 of NC_088927.1, forward strand.
TGAATAAATTTTAAAGTCTGTAGATTGCGGCGTATATTTTAAAGACTCCGAGAGAATTGCAGCTTTAGAGACAGCAACTTCGAGTAAAACAACAAAGTTTGTTTTTGTTGGTATACATTTATTACTGTGTTTTACTTAAAAAAATTCTGCCCAAACATTTTTTATTTTAACATTCTCTTTAAAATAAAAACAACTTGTCTCGGCCTTTTGGGATCCCTTTAAATGTTATATATTTTATTTTTTGTGTATGTTGTATTATATGTTGTAATACAAGTTAATCGAAATACAATGTGTATTACACAGCTTTTTTAGCTTTTTATTATACTAGGTATTTACATACTTAAAATTATTTTCAAGTTTCCATTAAAAGATCAAAATAGAAGCAAGCTGCGGCTAGTTGCACTGAAGCGAGATAAATTTGTTTCTAAAAAGCATCATTATGTCTGTAGCGAGCATTTCCTTGCTGAAGAATTTTTAGTACGTCCTGGGTGTGAAATACATCAATTGTGTCCTCATGCCATACCATCTGTTTTTAATTTTCCAAAGCATCTAGATCAGAAAAAAACCCATCGGAAGTCAAAAAAGAGAACTGTGCTAGAAATTTCACAGAGCAGTAGCACAAATGAAGCTTGCTCATCAGATAAAGATAGAATAGAGGAGGAACCAGAATATAGGAATCAGTGTACAGTATCACCGAGAAAACTGCTTCTGAAAAAAAAAGTTAAATATCTGCAACAAAAGTTGCGTCGCAAATCAAAAAAGGTCATCACAGATTATGAAATCTTTTAAAGACAAAAAATGGATTTGCTAAAATGCAGCGGATTTTTTAAATACAAATTTCTCTGAACTAACAGGTAACATGTATAGAAATGAAATGGAAAATTTCCAAAGAGCGTCAACAGGAAGACGATATTCAAAAGAAGTAAAAAAGTTTGCTCTAACTCTTCAGTTTTATTCAACTCGTGCTTATGAATATTTACGTACAGTTTTTAAATTGCCTGCACCAAATTCATTGTCCAATTGGATATCATCTGTGCGTTTTGACCTTGTTTTGGTTTCAATAATGCTGTATTTGATGAATTGAAAGCACGTGCTGAGAATAATGCAATGTACAGAGATGCAGTATTAATTATGGATTCTATGCATATAAAAGCAGATACAATCTACAATGAACAATCTGGAAAATTTACTGGGTTTGTAGATTATGGAGGGATAAGCGATTGAATCTGATGACAATATAGCAACTAAAGCACTTGTATTTTTGCTTGTTGGTTTGCAAAGTTATTGGAAATATCCACTTGGTTACGTACTAGTTCGTAGGTTGACAGGGTATAATTTAAAAGCGTTAGTTCAATCCTGTTTGCAAAAGTGTGAATCAGTTAACATTAGAGTGCACACTTTGACATGCGATGGAAGTTCAATAAATATAGATTGCTTACAACAATTAGGTTGCAAATTTAGTGTCAAAATAGATCAATCTTCTAGCAGGCCTGTTTATGCTATATTAGATGCACGCAGTATGCTTAAATTAGCAAGAAGTGCTTTTGCTGATATTGGTTTTTTGTATGATAATAATGGTCATGTCATTAAATGGGAACATATCGTACTCTTGCATCAACTTCAAAAATCAGAAGGGTTGACACTTTGTAACAAACTTGGTAGCAGACATATACAATTTCAACAACATAAAATGAATGCAAAAGTTGCTGGTCAAACACTGAGCTCATCAGTAGCGGATGCAATCGAATTTTTGATGAAATATAATCTAAAAGGGTTTGAAGATGCAAAAGGTACTGTGAATTTTATACGTACTTTCGATAGATTATTTGACATGATGTAATTCTAAGAATGCATTTGCAAAAAATTATAAACAACCACTTAAACCTAGCAATAGTAGTTACTGGATAGAGGCGTTTAGTAACAATATTGGATATATGCTATCTCTACGTCTTGATAAAAGAAAAAATGCACCTTTGTTGGTTTCACATTGCCGTAAAACATGTGTTATTGGATTTGTTACAAATGAAATAAGTATGCAGAGCTTGACTCTTAAACTATGTAATCGTGAAGTTGATCCGTTGAAGTATTTATTAACTAATAAGTTGTCACTTGAGCTTATTTTTACTTGCATTTTTGAGAAAAATGGATTTAATAATAATCCAGATGTTGTGCAATCTAAATCTTCAATGAAGCGGTTACTGATACACAACAGTGTTGTACACAAGGTGTTCTTCAATGAAGCGGTTACTGATACACAACAGTGTTGCTCAACAGTGTTGCTCTACTGGTTACTGATACACAACAGTGTTGCTCAACAGTGTTGCTCAACAGTGTTGCTCAACAGTGTTGCTCAACAGTGTTGCTCAACAGTGTTGCTCAACAGTGTTGCTCAACAGTGTTGCTCCGAGCAGAAATGCAAACTGTTCAAGTTTAGATAACCTGAACTCCAACTTTTTAATCTGAAATGGTCACGTCGAAGAACACCACTACAAGATGTACCTTCTATTGAGTTCAGTAAAGAGCCATTTCTCCAATCATTATTTTGTAAACTAGACGAGGAAAACATAATCAATTTTTAACAAGTTGTTTTATGCTACATTGAAGGGCATATTGTTCGTGATTTGTTACATCAAATTGAGTGCACAGTGTGTGCTCAACCATTAACAACAACTTGGATTATTTCTTTAGTCAATGACCACTTTAGCTATGCCAAAACACTACCAATTGGACACATGCACAGTTTTGTTTTTCACAAAAATAAAGGAGGGCTTGTTTTTCCATCATCAGGTGTTGTCAAAGTTGGTGAAACTTGTAAAAAAGCATTTAAAGGTAGCGTATGTGGATCGAATTCAACAATAATTACTGCTAAGCAGAATATAAATGTTCTTATTCTAAGTGTTGTTATACGCAAACTTTCACCTTATGTTAATATTTTTCGAATGCTGGATGATCACTTTGACCACGATCATTGTTAAGAGGATTTGCATATTATACAGTTAACTAAAAAAATTTCTGCTCGATTTTTAGCTATTAGATTCAAAACGTATGGTCAAAAATATTACCGCGAAGTTATTCAAGGTTTAAAAGCAGGACTTCGTCAAAAATCGAAAAAAAATATTATTTTTCTTGGACTATAATTAGGGAGTTTAGGCAATATTTATAGCAAATGTAAATATTTTTTATATTAAATGCATAATATTCCTTAATATATTTCCTTTTCAAAATGGTTTCAACCACCTCTGTAGCTTATTTAGTTCCAAAGATATACGTGTTTTAATACTTTCAATTCATAGACTTTTTATGAAATATTTTCTTAAAGTATCTCGTTCAATTTTTGGCACCGAAAAAAAAAACTTTTTTATCTCTTTTTTTTTTTGCGTAAAAAGTTGCGTAAACTAACTTATAATAAAATTTTATTAGAAAATTTTATTGTAAATCTAAATTATTTGAACAATTCATAAGTAGAATTTTTTGGGGGGTTAACGCAGACGTACCATGAAGTAGTCAAATAACTGTATAATTTGTTTGAATATGTTTTAAACCTTTTTGACACAAAATAAATTTTCAAATGTTTTAATTTATAATACGTTGAGCGTAACAAAACTTTGATGATAAATATTAACTTAAATTAATTTTATTTTTCTTTAATAAATTATCAATTGAACAACGTGGACCCAAACAAAACACGCCGAAAACGTCAAAATACGTACAAAATAAAAATAAATCTAAAATTTATTTTTACACAAACAAAAAAAGAAATTAGTCAAAGACTTGTTAATAATTTCAGTATTGTTATAGATTCAAAAAAAGATTTAACCACTTATAGTCTACTGATTCGACTAATTTATTGTTTTCAGCACCTATCATAATATAAAAAATGTTATATTTTTTAATGGGGTTAGGGTTTTTAACTTTTTAAAAAATTTGAAAACAATGAATGAAAAACTCGTTGAATTGTTCTATTTCATTGCGCTTGGCTTTATTTGATTGTGTACTCTCGAGTCCTTAACTCAAGGGGGGAGGGGGCGTTTATTATTTTTGGGAAACTTTGCCACCCACACTAAGCTTATTAAGACCCCCTCCCGTTTATTAATTTTTACTTGTTTTAACAAAAAAATTATATCTAAAAACTAAAAAAAAATCAGTGAAAATCAGCTTTAAAAATCAAAAAATACATACTAGTTACTGATGAGTAATAAAACTTTCAGTGTAAATTCTGACCCTCCCCTCCCCCGGTTCATTAAATCTTGACTAAACCCCCCATCCACTTTTATTACCCCTCTCTTGTATTAAGAAATTGAGATTACATAGATTAACAGACACATGGAAATACTTATACGGTTATCTTATCTATCTATTTGTCTTAAACTTTTTAATAGATGTTTTAAATCGTTTTGTCTTTGAAATAAATTATCGCACTATTAATGTACCCAAATTTGACTATATGTTGCAAATTATTTGAACTCAGAAAAAATATTTTAATTATCGAATTTCAATTCAAACTTCAGAGTAGGCTGTGTGTGTATTGTTAACAAACAATTTTATACATAATTTACCTTGGCTATTCCGTTCATAAATTAGACAAAATTGTCTAACTTACTTAACGAAGTGCACCAACGAAAAGGTAAGCCATAGGACTTTGCACTCCATCCGTGAGCTGTCATGTTGCCTAAGGTTAGCCCTCCATTTCTGGATTCTTTCCTTTACTTGATAGGCAGTTCATGTAAAAGTAATAGTAAATTAGCCTAAGGTTAGCCCTCCATTTCTGGATTCTTTCCTTTACTTGATAGGCAGTTCATGTAAAAGTAATAGTAAATTAGCCTAAGGTTAGCCCTCCATTTCTGGATTCTTTCCTTTACTTGATAGGCAGTTCATGTAAAAGTAATAGTAAATTAGCCTAAGGTTAGCCCTCCATTTCTGGATTCTTTCCTTTACTTGATAGGCAGTTAATGTAAAAGTAATAGTATTCTTGCATAAGCTTTTTTTTTTTTTTTTAAATAATAAAAATGTGCAGTTAAGCTGCAAATAAACAACAACAAATAAACAAAATTGGTACAGATAAACATATCAGATTTGATTCATACTATTTGTAAAGATAAAAACCACTGAACTCAAATGCAGTAAAAATAAACTATTGGAACATAACAATAAAAGAAATAAGATTAATATATACTGTAACATAATTCTAAATTTACATTAAATAAAATTACCTCGCAACCCTAGCTACAAAGAATAAGATCACCTTTTTCAAAATCAATCAATAAAGGAAATGACCATACTTCATCAGGTTCCTTATCATACTTAACAAGGTATGTAGTTCTTCTACCGTTTAATTGATCAATTTGAACCACTTGCGCACGTTCCCAAGATACTTTAAGAGCATCTTCTTCTCTAACACGATGTTGTATAGAAAAACCTACAAAATCAGATGGATTGTTAATAAATTTTGATAAGGAGTGCTTTTTTTGTTGCTCTATTAGTTTGTTTAGTCTTGCATCCTGAATTTTTTCCATTAATTCTTTTTTTTTGTTTTCAACAGCTGCATCACGTATTGTACGAGGCTTTAAATTATTACTTATATTATTACTTAAAGATTGTTTGTTTGGTGTTAAATTTGCTTGAATAACAATAAGAAGATTTTGATATAATTCCTCTGAAGACAAGTTTATTCTTTTGCTTCCTTCTACTTTTGTTTTACAAAAATGTTTTTTGTCACATTCAACACATAAGATTATGCGATAAAAATTAAGTTGAGAAAGGAGTACTTTTGATTTCAATGGCTCTTCTATATTAGAAACTGTTTTCTCTGCTTCCTCTAATGATATCCATGCCCTTACATTTAAATTTATCAAATCATTACAAGCTGCAACCTTTTTATGTTGTAGTTTAATTTCTTCTCGATTTTTTTCTTCTTGCTTTGCTAGAAGGTGCATAGCTTTATCTTTTTTAAGAGCTTCTTTTCTTTCATCATATTTGCTTTTCATTAATGTTACTTTAGTTCTTGAATATTCAAGCAATTGTTTTCTTTCTTTATCTGATTTACTATTAAGCCATTCTAATGTTTGGTTCTGAGACCACATTGTCAAAGCCTGGATAGTTTGAACATTTGCATTGGGTTTTGTGCGAACCATTAAATCCAAAATGGCAAAGTCGCTTTCTGATGCTTTATTAGTGACAGGGACATTAGAAGCAGCTTCAGAAACAGAATTAGATGGATTCCAATACTTACCACCTGGTAATTGATCAGCCCACTGACGTTCCAAAATAACAAGAATTGAGTGGAAAATAATTTCAAGTGATTGAACAGTTAAAGAATCAAACTCATCATTTTGAGTGCATTCAAACAGCTTGGTGTAAACCACATCTTGATGAAGAAGATTGGTATCCTCAAAATTTTTTCCATTAGCAAACAATAAAGAAGATGCATCGATACAAAGAGATGAAAGTCTAACTTTCAAGCGAAGTAGGTAGGGGTTTAAAAATAATATACTATCAAGTGATTCGATAATTCTCCACATTGGACCAGTAAGTAGTTTGTCAATAATACCTAATGCACGAACTTCAGCAATGAATACAAGATTTGTGATATCTTCCTTAACTGCTTTTAATAAATTATTAGGGTTAGGCCAAGCATTAAGAAATTCTGTTATAGAATCCTTATGATAGTATAGGGCAGCTGCATTGTAATACAAAATATTAAATTGATTTCCAATAAATGGAACAAAATAAGATTTATCGTTACGAGAGGAAAGAAAAGAATTAAACCATGATGCAACACCAGCTTCCTCACTACCCCTTGAATGAAATGCCTTACATGTAGTACGAACTAACCGTACAGCACCACATTCTTTACCACTAAAAGCAAAAACAGTTTCAAAATCATTTTGAAGCAGAATTTTTTCAAAAGAATTTAAAACTTTATAAGTTTCAGAAGCAAAATTAGCAAGCAAATGAAGTTTACAGAAAAAATTACTCATGTCCTTCATATTGTCTTTGACGTTTGAGGAAAGAAAATCCCAGTTACTAATTGCAATAGGCAAAAGTTTTTCCCTTAATGTTTTTAACTGTGAGTTAAAAAGAGGATTAACCGAAGAAAGATCAGACATTGTTGATTTTATTGATGTTATTAGTTTAGCAAAATTAATTTCTTTTTCAGTAGCTGAGTTGCTAACAACGTCACAAATGTCATCTACTATATTAGTAAAGTTTCGCAAAACAGTTGCTGCATCTTTGTCAACCACTTCTGACAGACCAAAAGATAAAGTTTTCCCACTAGTTGTAGTAATTTGAAAGTTTTGATAATGCTTATGGTATTTCTGAGTACCATCACCATGCAAACAATTGCCTATATTAGAGTTTTTATTTATCAAATTATTTTCAAGCATTGCTTACGCAACTTGAAATTGACCTAAAATTGAAGCTTCCTGCATTAACCTACATTTTACAGCGGCTGATGGCAGTCTAAATATGTTCTTTTTGGCTAGTTTGTTTAAAACTACTTTTATGACTTCGTTGACACTATTCATACTCACGTTTATTGAAAGAAGTTTCATTATTGTTTCTCGAATGTCATCACTGTATCTGCCATCTTCAAATGTTATTACTTCGTCACCATCCAGCAAAGAAACCAATTTTTGAAGTTCTAAATTCTCCTCTTTTAAAATGTTTGTCTTACTATATAACGAAACAACTTCCTTCTCTAAACTTATAAGATCTTTCATATTGTTGTCATTAATATAGTTGGTTTTATTTTGCAAAATAACTTTTAAATTACTCACTTTTTTTTGCAGCTTTATTTTTTCGTTTTTTAATTCAGAAATGTTTATGTCTGAGTTAATATATATATACAAATTATTGTAGTACAACCTTTTCTAAAAAAAATAACATCTACATGTACGTATATACTATTTATTTTCATGGGTGGGTTTTTATTCTTCAACACCTACATAAAATCATTTCTGGCGTTTTTTGGACGAAGTTTTTCAAAAATATATTAACAATTTTTTTCCGCGATAAAATGTCACGTGACAAAACTCCCTACTATAATTGAAATGATGTGTTTCATAAATAAGTGTTAGCAACTGTCTCAATGTGACTTATTATTTTTGCAGTACTTACGTATTAAAATCAAGCTTACAAAACGTTTCACCATTTATTTGTTTGTAGTTTTATTTTTTATTAGTTTTTGTTTAAAGGAAATTTTTTGCTAATAGGTTTCAAAAGATTCTAGTTTGTGCCTTTTTAATATTTTTGTTCATTTCTTTTGTTATTTCTTTAGCTGCTATTTAGTTATTATATTACTGTTTTGTTTATTCATTTTTTAGTTATAATTTAGTTCGTGTTACTGTTGAAATATGGTTTAATTTAGTAAAGTTTCATGATTTGAAATTTACTTTATTCATCATTAGCCGTCAATATTAGAAAAGTAATAAAATTCAACATAGTTAGGGTAAGAATAACTTTTTAATGGTAACATTAAAAAATGTGTTTTTACAGCTAATTAGGCGTAATTTGTAATATCTGTGGTAATGTTATTGTAATAAGACATTGTCTCTTATTTTAGATTTTTATTATTTTAAATAATTAGAACTTAGTATATACAAGTAGGCGTTAGAGTTCTTTGTAACAGTAAGCCTGAGCAGCATCGGATTATCATTAAGGCAATTGCCTCAGGCCCCACAATGTGAGGGGCCTAATATTTAATATTTTTAGATAATTTTTTTTTTCTAAACACATAATTAATTTTTTTATAAAAATGAATTTTTATAAAGTTTATTTTATTTAGCACAATGCATTTAGTTTTAATGCATTTACTAAGTTTAATTCTTAAGCACTATAAATATATATAAAATAAAAATAAAGTTAAAAGTAGTTGTCAATAAGTTCGTTTAAACAGTATTATTAAATTCAAATTTTAATTATTACTTAAATTATTAGTTTTTGCTTTATTTTTATAGTCGCGTTATATATTTTTGCCGTACCGCAAAATGGCGGACGCTGCTTCACTTAGTTATATGGAAAACGCGGAAAGTCATCCATCTCGTTATATTATTACGTCATTGGATAGAAGTATTTAAAATAACTGCTCTTGCTCTGTTTTTCCCCCATGAAAGTTTATCTAAATGATCAAAATTTTGAAGTTTTTGACCGAAAGTAATAATAAAAAGTAACTTTTTGAGAAAAAAAAAAGATATTATGGTTTAAAAAAAATAAGTTTTGACTATATTTTCCACGCTCTGGTCAAACGTTTGATTTTGTCGAAATTTTTTTTCATGGTAAACAACTTTCTTTTTAGTCTTATTATATTTTTTTAATCTTTTTTATTCGTGGACCATTTAGTAAGAAATTGTTGATGTTATTGTCGCAATAGTTTGAAAAACATCTAATGATTTTCTAAACGCTATACTCTAGCTAAAAATATTTGATGACTGCTATTTGTCATCGAAAGTATATTAAAAACGAGTTGTAGAGATATCACACTTTACTTAAAATACTCACAAGCAGTTTAGTATCCTAAAAATAACAACTTGAATTCGACGAAAATGCAACTTCCAAATCTTAGAAGAGATAAAGGTGAGTGACTTCTGAAGAAAAAGTAATGCAACAACATTGATGCTACATCATCATTGATCATTAGCACATTTAATTTCAACTGCCGCATTCTAAGGATAAAGGTGAACCTCATTTGTTTCCAGGTTGTTTACATTAAAAATGTACGTAGAAAGTTTGTGTTGGTAATAGAATTAGTACTATTAGAACAAGGAAGATTTTGTGCCTCGCTTTTTTAAATCTGTTTAAAAGCTGCATCGTATGAACATGTTTTGGTGTGTGATTTTTTTAAAATAATCAACATAAACATTTGTTAAATACTAGAACAGTTTAACTTAAATTAAGAATAAATTTTTAAATTATAGTACAAGTTAGTAAAAAATCATTTTATGTGTATCTTTAAAAAAAAAAAACAATGCCGCGAGATTGAAACATCTCTCATTTTCAAACTTGCATAACCAAGGCGTAAGAAGTAATAATTAAGCTAAAGAAGTAACTTAATATTTATTTAAAATCCATACTTTAAACCAACATTTTTATCGAACATACTGGGTCAGTTTTTAGCGTAGAGTAATAACTGAATTGCGCTGTTGGACCAAATAAATTGTAGTTACTAAATATTTAGTCAGGCAATTTTATCTACCTCAAAAAAATTTAGTTACTTTTAGACTTTTTTTCTATAAAATAGTTATTCTACTAATTCAACTTGGCTTGTTAATAAACTTGAATCTATTCCCTTTCGCCATACATAACTTTGGTAAGAACTCTACAAAAAAACTTTAGAAAATGCTTTATAAAATCCAACATAATGTGCCGTGTTAACTTTATTATAATCTTGAATTGAGCCGCAGTTTCTATGACTTTTTTAGAGCAGCATTACTGCTAATATTTTATGTTATAATTTTTTTTCTGAAATTATTAAAAAACTCTGCAGTTTCCAATCATTTTGCTAAATTTTCGTATTTTTTGACTATTATTTTGTTATAGGTATGATGATTTTATTCTGGAATTAAATCAACAGTCACCAATGTTTGCATTCTGGTCATCTTTTTTTGAAATTATAGAATTGTTGTTATTATTTCATTAGTGCTACACGCTGGTGATAGGAACCTTCATTTGTCAACTACCAGATCAATTTTACCTTGGTGTTTTAGCTATGATCGAGTTAACTATTCAAGGTATCTCTCATCATACTGGTTAGAAATGACATTGCTCAACGAAACACAACCTGATAAGTTTACTAATAAGGCATTATGATTGTTTGTAATAGAGAAGTTAATTATAAAATTTAAATACAATAAAAATAAATGGTTTCTCATAGGGGTCAAACATGAGCTATCAAACCAATGGACAGTCCAACGGCAGACTGAATATGGCTTTTCATCAGTTGCATATGACCAAACCATTGAACAAACGGCTAACCGTGATTGCAAAACTACTGCTGGTATTGTTGGCTCTACCTTACACCAAGGAGTAGTTCATGGGTGGATTTTAGCTCAGAGTAGTCGAGCTGCAATATCGAGTGAATGCAAAATGATGGCAGGCTTCAATTTAAAAAAAAGGTTAGTAGGGTCATGTCTTCCTCCCTACCTGGAGCCAGCCCCCATCGTAATTTTTTTTAAATAAGAAAATTTAAATGTTTTTTTTCATTAATTTTTTTTGTATTGTTTTATACAAAACTAATTTATTTCAGTAATTATATATTTTTGAAATGGTTTGTTTTTAAAGTTTTTAGATTTTTTTTATTTGCGAATGATTTTTATTGCTTTCTTGTAAAAAATGTATTTACTTTTTTTTATGGCAAAAAATTAATATATTTTTTTCGATAAAAGTAATTGTTCAAGCATATCAATTATAAAATAATTGTTCAAGCAAATCTTCTAAATTTTATCGCAAAAATTGTAGCTTTTTTTATATAACGTTGTATAATTCTTGATATGGTAGGTGATTACGAACATTATATGATTAGCAAAGAAATATTATTGGATCGGTTTTATTTTATTATATTTTTTCTCTAAGAAACCATATAGGTTACCCCAATTAATAATTAAAAGTTATTTAGCCCTAGGGAATATTTATTTTATATGATTTTTATACTTTATTTAAGATGTGAAACGAATGCTTATAATAAGATGCAAGATTCGAAAAAGAAAAAAAATACTCAATTAATTATTCTTGATCTTACGAAAAATTAAAAATAGCATTAAAAAAAAATTTAATAAATAATTTAGTATCATTATTCCGCGCTAAACCCAAAATTTATATCTGTTACCGTTTTTGAGTTTTTAAAGTTAAAAGTTTTCTTAAAATCACGGTATGGGAAGATAAATAATTAACTATTTATCTTCCCATACCTTAATCATATTTTCTGTATTCGCCAACGTTACAAAAGTAAATAGTAATAAATTAAGATAAGTAGTTGTCAATTGAATCAATTCTTTAGGTACAGAAAAAACCTTGATCAGTCTAGAATACTAAAAGATAAGGATAATGTCCGAAATGTGATGAATACCATTGATACAATGATAAATCTTACTGAAATTTACTATGGAAAGCAAATAAAATAAAAGTTTACTAAAATAAAATTTACTATTGAAAAACAAATATTACTATTGAAAGCAAAGAACTACTCAATATCTCAACAGGTTCTATTGCTCCCACTGATATTGAATCTGATCTTCGTAATGCCCATGATATAGGTGATAAACAATTTACCTCATTCGTAAAAGAGAAACTGTTGTGTGAAAATCCTGATATATTTTCAACAATAAAGCGAAATAGTTTGAAAACATTTGCTAGCTTAAAGCAGGTAACTAGTTACATTAGCTTAAAGCAGGTAACTAGTTACATTAAAGAATAACAGAGACTTATTTGTTAGGCTAGTGCTAATTGGTAAAGATAGAGAAGTCGATGTAAAGGCAATTTTAGCATATTCATTGAGAGTGTATCCATCCTTTATCGACAATCACAGGGTCACTTGTAAAAACATGTAAAGCCAAGTTACTAAATGTTATTGAATCAAAATTTAATGATATTACTGTGACCACTATTCCTACAGACAACGCGCTACTCATTGATGCTATGACAGTTTTACAAAGCTTAAAAGCAATAGCGGGCACATTCAAGGAGCTAGCAAATTTTTTTTTTTTTTTTTTTTTTTTAGATTATTCACCTCCCACAGGCCCGAGGGAGGCCACTACAGTCGAGGAGGCTACTCATTTTTTTTTTTTTTTTTTTTTTGAAGTACTTTAACAAGTAATAATATTAACTGATTACCATAAATCATCTCGTGTTAAATTTGTATCTGATTGCTACCCATTAATTAGCACAAAGAATGCTGAAAGAGAAAAAAGTGCACAATCTGGTGTACAAGCATTTACCATCTATAGCGCAACTCAACAGGTACCAAAGCAATGAAAAAAACTCTCTCGGACGAAATAAAGAGGAGCTAATAAATTTTCTATATATGTCATGGTGTGAGTGTGATCCACAAATTCTTGGCAACATAACTCTCTACGTAACACACACGAACTTGTGTAACAAAATTCAGTCAATTGACAACCTTATTGTTGTAAGTGAAGTTCATGAACTTGCCAGTGACCACGAAGAAGCTGATACTAGGTTGATTTTATATGCATCACATGCGTCACTGCACTATCAAAATGTTGTTATTAGTAGTCCTGATACTGATGTATTTGTGTTTGCTCTGTCAACTTGCCTTCCATCAACTATATACTTCGATTCTGCTGTTGGTAGTAAACGCCGTATCATTAATATAAAAAAATATAAACCTGATTTTGGTAAAGATTTTTCGATTGCTATGACTGGCTTTTATTTGTTTACAGGTGACGATTTTTGTTTCTTTAGAAAATATTGTAATGTTTAGAAGGGGTAAAACTGTGAATTCAGATTTTTAATTTATTCAAGTTATATTAATAGTTGTTATTTAGGATGCGGTTCAACAAGTGCATTTTATGGAAAAGGAAAAGCAATAGCTTTCAAAGTCCTACGGAAAAAAGCAAAATATTTAGAAGCTTTTAAAACTCTAGGTGATTCAGTACCACCATCTGATGAACTAATAAATATGCTGGAAAAATATGTCTGTGATTTATACGGGGCTGAACAAAAAGAATCAGTTAATGTAGCTGATTACACATTATTTAAATCTGGTAAATTTAGCGAAGAAATGTTGCCACCGAATAAAGATTCTCTTGTGCAACACATAAAAAGAGCTAATTATGAAGCTTTTATATGAAAAGGATCACATGTAGCATTGATTAATCCACCAAGTCTTTTTGGAAATGGTTGGTTTAATGATCAAGGTTCCATTGTCATATCTTGGATGGAATCGCCTGCTGCACCAGATTTGGTGCTTGATTTTGTTGATTGTTATTGCCGTGGTGATTGTTCCACAAAAATATGTTATGCAATAATTGCTTAACATGCTTATAATTTGCACAGATCTTTTCAAATGGAAAGTCTGCAACAATAACTATCCCAAGGAGGAGGATGACGAATAGTCAGACAAACTATCCGAGTCCGATTGCGATAGTAATACGGAATAAATGTTTAATTTTTTTTATTATATCATTGCTATTTTTATATTTTCGGACATTAAACTGTGAGATAAGCATTAACAGTAGTAATGAAAATAAAAAATTCGGTTATAATAATATTTATGTTTTAAATACAATACTCTTTTAAAGCGGAGCATAAATATGGTAACTGATAATTATTCTAAGAAAACAGCGCACAAAAACACAAAGGTGTAGAAGTCATGTTACCCATATCATAAATTGTCTAAAATTTTATATAATATTGGCAATTTATTGAGGAATACACTGACAAAAATTGAAATATTAAATATTACTTATTTGGGGGTAATTAAACAAAAAGCAGACTTAAGTTTTTTTTAGTTAGTTGAAACCGTCTCTCTTAAAATCAAAGGATGGTTTTTATATACGGCAAATGTTTGACCTCAGTTATCCGGTTATTGTGACTCTAAAAATCTGGGATCTTTTGGGTATTATATCTGGTCATTTAGATCTTCAAAACAACACTTTCGAAAATTAGTTACTAAATGTGTCTAACGAAACTCTTTTCTAGAAGACTTTTCTGTTAACAGACGCCGGCCTATAGTTAAAACAATTGTTTTGTAAAGAAATAGTCTTTTAATCCCCTGATTTAATAGTTTCTATTTAACTATTTAATTTTATGGAACAACTATAGTTTGCAAATTGTCTAATGATTGTAGAACATTAGTTATTAATCACAAATATTTCACGGAAGAAGCTTATTAAAGCTTGAGTTTTCATAGGTCGAGACAAGGTGTAATTTAACATGAAACTTTTATCAAACTCTTACCGATGTCTAAAGCATCACTAATTACCAACGCAGGCGCAACAAAATACACATTACCTTACTGATATCTAAGTAAAAGACTTCCCGGCTTATACAGCACGTGATATGAGTTGAACTTAACACACGACTTTATTGCGTTATGAAGCATTTTATGCAGTAATGCTGCATCTCTGTATTATGTACTTCATAATATTTACATTACTTCGTAATTCTTCTAAAATCACATCGTATTAGGCCGGGTGAATAAAAAAAGCAGTTGCTTTTACTCGGAAATTGGTCAGTTTTACGTGAATAAAAACTTCAGCAAGTTCAGACAAATTTTTATTCACGTAAAGTTAAGCAATTTACCCAGTTACTGCTCAGCTTTACGTGAATAAAAACTTAAGCAAAATTGATGAACTTTTATTCACGTAAAGCTGACCAATTGCTGAGTATAAGCAATTGCTTTTATTATTCACCCGGCCTATTATTTTAACAACTTAAAAAAATACAACTTCATTTTTTAGTGAAGTAATTTTCTTTCATGCAGCATGTTTAACTTTAATTATGTAATCTATTATGTTAAACAGTCTATCGCGTGATTTATTACTTTAATTCTGTGATATTAAACAGTCTATCGCGTGATTTATCACTTTAACTCTGTGATGTTAAACAATCTATTGCGTGATTTAACACTTTAATTCTGTGATTTTAAACAGTCTATCGCGTGATTTTCCACTTTAATTCTGCGATGTTTATCAGTCTATCGCGTGATTTTCAAAAAACATGCTCCTTGTTTTGCTTTTTTCACTGCATTCTTTACCTCATCGCAATTTCGCTGCTCTTTGTCTCGAAGCAATCTATAAAATAGTAAAAAATATTATAAAACAAACTTTACTATTCTACTATTCTATTCCGAAGATAAAAACTTTTATTTACAATTTTTAGGAATTTAATTTAATACATGTACTCAGAGGCGAATTAAGGCATTTCGGGCTTAAGGTTTTGAGACCTAAATAATTTGAAGACCTCGTTTTTTTTTAACTTGAGGGCCTCGTTTAGACAACAAATAAATGTTTAGTTATAAGATGTAGACTGTTTTTTGTTTAAGTTAATTAGTAAAATTACCTGTCTTAAATTATACAATACCAGTAGAAAAAATATTTCACTAATTTATTTTACTAGATATTTAATAAAGAGATTATTGTTCATCTCTAACATCTCTGTTCATCTCTAACAACTCTGTTCATCTCTAACATTTCTGTTTATCTCTAACAACTCTGTTCATCTCTAACAACTCTGTTCATCGCTAACAACTCTGTTCATCTCTAACAACTGAAATTAAGCACATATTAAAAAAATTTAATTACGAAATGTTAAAACTTTTTATTGATTCATTTATTTTCATCAATTATTCATTTTAAAGTTTGATGAACTCATGTAAGTGCATAGCTTTTTAAAAAAAAAATGTGATTAAAAACACAGAAAGGACAATGGTGTTCTCTGACAACTTTTCAAACTTAAAAAAAACAAATTATATAATTACTTAGAATTATATAATTAAGATAAAAACTGTCATTTATTTGATAATGATAGATTATAACTGTAAACTTGAATTACCATAAGTTTTTATTGCGGAAAATTATTTTCATATTTACGGATAAATCAGCGAAGTAATGTGGATAAATTCTAGAATTGGAAAAGAATGAAATAAAGTAATAAAAAAGAACTAAATAATTGAGTTTCTTCTTTTAAGATGTTCATTTTATTCTAAAAATGACTAACAATATACTGTAGATGTCCCTTATTCCGAACAGCTTTAGTTCACTTATTGTTATATCTATTATTTTTGTGGAATTTTTAAAAGGAAAACCGATTAATAAATTGAAAGACTAGGGTAATGAGAATATGAAGAAATATTTTCAGAATGTATATTGATGCCACGAAATTTTTTAATTGCAAGCAAAACACTTTTTAAAACTCTGAAAAACCAACAATATAAAACCGACTTGAAAAAAAAAAAGACAATTTAAACTGCGTACTGTTCGATGTAGAATTTGATGGTGATTATTTATCAGAAAAAATAAAGTCAAAAATTAGCAATACTACGTAAGATATTTTGAAAACAGTACTTTTCTGCATAATTAAAACGTTTCTTAAATTCCGAACAGATTTTGGAATAGATATTTTGTGTGCTAAAGTTGGCGTTTTTACGTGCAAGTAATTAACAACAATATTTAACAATAGTATTTTAACGACGTTAACTTAAAAACTAAAACTTTTTAAATGCATTTCTGAACGTCTTGTTTATCTTGACGTTTGTTAATAAAAAAAATTAAGATCGCGAAAAAAAATTAAACTCTGTATTGAGACTATCAATAATAAGATGTCATATTCAGAAGCCGCTTTATGTTATAACATTCCTAAAACAACTATTTTTTGCAGATTAAAAGGAATAAATGGAGCTGCTGGTGTTGGTAGACCCAGAGCAATAAGCTAAGTAACGAAGAGCTAAGTAACGGAGAGGCTTAAGTTGAACTCCTACAGTTTAAGAGTGACGTTGGCTTCAGCTTAAAATGAGATAATGTTTTCAAAAACTAATTGATGGAATCTAAACAAACTCATTTATGCAAGACCGGTAAACCTACTCGAAGTAATACAATAGTTTCATGAAAAATTATGCGAAAAATATATGTGAAAGAAAAGCTACTAGCATGCAAGCTGTAAGAGCGGTGTCTTCGCAACCAGCAATTATTGATGAATGATTCAGCCAAGTTGACGCTGTTTATCGAGAGCATAAGTTAAATGAAAAGCCGTTTCATGTACTCAACTGTGATAAAAGTGTTTGTCGAAAAGGAATAAAAAATCCAAAACAACTTACCCCAACAAATAAAAAACATGACTACATCATCAAGTCGTTTACAAAGGTTGAAATTTGATGAAAGCTTGGGTTCAAGATGGTGCTTCTGATGTTTATTATTCTACCAGCAAATCAGGTTGGATGGAAAGTAAAAATTTGACAGAATGGTTTCGTTCAATTTTTATTAGTTCAACAAACTTCAAGGATCTAAACAAACTTCAAGGATCTAAGCAAACAAACTTCAAGGATCTAAAATTCTATTTTTAGACGGCCAAGCATCTCACATTAATTTTGAATTAATAAGATTATCTGAATCAAACAACATAATTTTATTCAGATTGCCAGCTCACATAAGTCATTTTTCGCAACCACTAGATGTTGGAGTTTTTAAAACAGTAAAGGGGAAATGGAAGCGAATTGTAAAAGTTTACTTGGTTAGAAATTTTTAATTAAGTTTAAGTAAACGGCAGTTTCCAGCCATGCTAAAAGACTTTATTGCAAATAAAGGCTTTAAAGCGGAAGATGCACGTAGTGGTTTTGAAAATACAGGCATATTTCCACTCAATCGTTCAAAAATAACTCTAAACAAAACTGCAATCGGCGCTATTTTTCAAGATGTAACAAGTGACAAAATTGAGAATTGTTTTTCTGGAAAGTCTCAAATTTCACTCGATAAAACTAATAAATTAAATTCAAAAAACTCTACGAATAGACTTTCAACAAAAGAAGTATTGCTCAAAGAATTAAATAGCATCAAAAATGCCGTTAAACAAGCATCTTTTGATATTAATAAATCAGTACTCAGTGTGCTTAGAGATAGATTAAAGCCTCTTTCCAGTAGTAAAGAAAAGGGAACAATAACTAAAAGAACAACAAGTTATAACATGACTGAACTATTTGCAATGGCTCAGGACGAAGCAACACAAGCTGCTAAAAAAAGAAAAGTAGGCGAAAAAAAAGCCAGAAAAGTTATAAGAGAAAAAAAAATTATACTCAGCAATTCTTAAAGAACAAAAGTTTAAAAAAAAAGAAGAAAAAAACCTTTTAAAACTTAAAAAACCCCGAAAACGGTCTCAGAAATATAACAAAACAACAAAGATGTCTACTAGTCAAAATATTGAGTGCTTTCCTGCTGCCAGTTGTAATCCCTACCATATCAATCGTCTTTGTATTTCCTGCGAAAGCCTTTGGGACGAAGCTACAATCAGTAAATGGGTTGCATTTGAAAAGTGCTCTAACTGGTATTCCTTGCATTATCAATTATCACGAAACAATTGAATTAACTGCGATAACTAACTGCGATACTATTTAATGGCGAAGAATAATGGCGTGGTTATAATAATGGAAGGTAAAAAATAACAATTTTCAGTGAGAAAAATTAAGGGTTTACTGAACAATGTTTTAGCCTTTGAATTACTGCCATTTAAAAATACAACTGCGTAAGGGATACAACTGCTTAAGGGATAAAACTGCATTGCTATATGATAAAAAAACACTAAGAGCTTCCTACTTGATTAATGGGGGAACATTCGCTAAGGCTGCAACATACCTGATACTAATAACTGAGATTTCTTCTGGTTAACAACGGTTAACTGACAGAAACAGGAAGTGACTGTGAAGGTTTTTTAGCTAATATAAAGACTGCAATTGCAGCCTTTATATTAGCTAATCGTGCACAGCAATCCTTTGAGTGCTGGCTCTGAGAAAAGAAAGGTCTGTTTGCATAACCTTATCCAAAGCTTTGGCAAAGGCTGCAGCTGTATGTTGGCCACTAAATTGCTGGCAAGCAAGAACAAACTTTTTCAGTTCAAAGTTTTTGTTGATGAAATGAAGAGTTGCAGATATGTAAGAATCGTTGCTTCTGCTTGTCCACATGTCTGTCGAAGCCCCAAGGCCTTCACAGTCATTGAGTTCTCTAGCCAATTCCTCAGAAATGTATTGCTTTACCTGTCCGTAAAGCAATGGGAGTTTTTGCCTAAAAAATAAAATAATAATAACCAATTAAATATATATAATGCCAGAGTTTCAAATTACAATTATCCATGCAAACGTTTTTACAGCAGTAACTTATTTTTGACAGCAGCATGCTGTACTAGGAAAGAATTTTACACACACACACCTTAAAAAAGTTGTTGCAGACTTGACCGTCATCCTGGTTTCCCTTTTGGCCACATACTTTTTGAATCCTTCCGTCTCAACAATGTTGAATGAGAGAGAACAGCTCACCAACAGCTCAAGTAGGTCGAAATCATAGTCAAGTTGGCGCTTGTCAAAAATTGAAACTTTGGGCTGAAAGTATCCAACAATTGAATTGTTAGGTGTGGATTGGGCTGGCAATTACATCTTCTGTTTGTGTGTTTTCAGAGGAGTGTTGTTTGATAGACTGTTGATGAAATCTGAAAAAAAAATTAAATTGAAACAGTTAAACTTTATTTATGAGCATCTAAAGCTAAATAAGAAAATTGCACATAACAGGGACCGCCTGTATTTTAAATTTTCTTACTGTCACGGTTCTTTTTATATTCGTCCACATTGACCAAAGCTTGGTGAAGTTCCAGTGAATTCGCGTCATCTTGCTCAGTTTCTGCTAGCTCAGAGGCTACCACTCATGCAAGAATTCCTTTGTGACACTTTAAATGAGACCTTAAAGCGTCAGTTGACGAGTTTTTCATTTTTAGAATTCTTCCGGATTCCTTACACTTTCCAGAAGGATCACGCTCACCTGGAGGTGCGTCATCAGGAGCCTTTGTTTTGTCAAACTCTTTCCACAATGATTTTGTTGAAGGAGCCATTTTTTAGTTTGTAGAGAGGTTTTTTTTCAAGTTGGACAGCTAAATGTTTCGTGATAATATATTGAAAATTTGTTTATTTACTCTGATATTTAATCAGCTAAAGTCGTAAACTATTGTTTTTGTTAAAAACTTGTATTTACTAAATCTAGAACTATAAATTAGTGCTCAACAAACCATACTATCTGCTAAACATTTATTTAACTTTGAAAATATAAACTTCGAAAAATTAAAATTAAAATTTCATTATTTCAAAATACTTTGATTGTACTTTAAAAACTAAGTTGAACATTTTACTAATTACTTTTCATTGGTTACAACAATATTACAATAAAACTCGAAAAACCCTAATTAAATTTAATATATATATATATATATATATATATATATATATATATATATATATATATATATATATATATATATATATATATAAATATATATATATATATATATAAAAAATCACTTCAATGAAATGGTAAACAAAATTGATACCAACGGCTACTCATTTGTAAAAAACACCGCTCCAACCGTTGCCAACCTTGATATTAACTTTAATTTAAAAATTATTTACATAACAAAAATATTTCAAAATTAATTAGTTTTTATTCAATATACAATGTGCGATAAGCAAAAAATAGCAAACTTTTAATTAAAGAAACTTTGAAAAAAAATTGAACTTTGAAAATATAAACTTCGGAAATTTAAAATTCGAATTTCATTACTTCGAAATACTTTGATTGTATACGCAATTATATATATAAGGACCATTTTGTTCAACTTCAAAAAAATCGAATTCCGTGTTTTCGAAGTCCTTATTTTTAAACTTCGAAATTCGAAGTTCGAAAAATACTTTGATTCTCGAAGTTTTTCAAAGTAAAATCTTCGTAATGCAGAAGCTTACTTTGAGCTGTTTTAATTTGATACAGAGTAGATTTAGCTTTACAAAGCCTTAGGATAGAAGAGGTTAAGGGAAATTTACTTATTTGTTATCATAGATATATAAATTACTATATACAGCATAGGCATGCCCAGCCTAATAATTTTAAAAAAATTTCGAAGCTAATCTTTCGTTGAAAAATTGACTTTGAGTGAGGCAAAAAGTTAAAATACAAATTCGTTAATAATTAAATGTTTAATTACTTAAATCCAAAATTCAGTATGTTAGCTTATATATTCTAAATGATTAATTTGCTAGTCTTAAATGCGCAAGTCTGTTAACAATTTATTAGCATCACATTAATAATGAGGAGTGAAAATCCAATGATAAAAAGCTGTTTTATAGTGAAGTTATGTTGACAAATAAAATATATGATCTAAATATTAACAATATATTTCAATTGAGTCAATTTGATTTTCTGAAAAATGGTGTTTTTAGAAGACAATAACCATATTTATATACTTCTTTATTTATTCTATATTATAAATGTTTGGTGTATCCTAAATTAACAAAGAATTCAAATTGTTTAGATTAAGGTAATTTGTTTTAATTAAATAAAATGTGTAAAACCGGTAATAAGAATCGAATAAATATAAATTTTATATACAAATCTATTTATGTATGTATTTTGTATAAATACATACATACAATTAAATTAGGAAAAGAAAAAGTTATCTTTAAAAGCCTAATATTTTGCTAATATTAATACTCTGTTAATCGAACCAATAATGATTTAGCTTTTTGTACACGCGAAAAACTGATTCTTTAAACTGAATCTACAGTTAAATATAGTGGTTCTGAAAGATGATTTCATATATATATATATATATATATATATATATATATATATATATATATATATATATATATATATATATATATATATATATATATATATATATATATATATAAAGTATATAATTGGGCAATTCCGTGAGAGTGGCGGTCGTAACATTTGACACTCTTTAAGCTATTAAAAATGACCCGAAAATAGAAATGATTTGAAACTTTTCAGAAATGTAAAACACTATCATATAATTTAGTATTTAAAAGTTACAGTATTAAAGTCTTCAACTTTTTTCAAAAAATAACTCTACGCAATTAATTCTTATTCTAAGCGTTACGACTCTACGATCGTAACGCTTACTTTTTACCGCTTCTAAACAAAATACTTTCGTCAGACTTAATGCAGCAAACGGCAAGGTAAAAAAAAAAAAAAATTTGTTTGGTGCGTGTATTTAGCACATATTGATGTTATTATATACTGAGTTTCATTGTTTTTACTTGAGATTTTACAACCATTTTTATATTCTTTCTGTCGTGACGGTCATAACGAAAAATTCAATGCTTAAAAACAACAAATAAAACGACACAATCAATGTGAGAAAATAGTATAAATGATTATTAACAACTATGTATATTATGATAAAAAAATGCACTATAACATTATCAAAGTTTCTCAATTATGGATATATGATAAGATTTTAAACGCTACACAACAGGACTATAAACAGGCGTCAAAACACGTTTATACAACCTTTACAACATTAAAGCCATGCTATGGTATAATACAGACCTGTAGCAACCAGGGGACATTTGCAGGGGGATACAGGCCCGTAGCAACCGGGGGATAGCAGCAGGGACATTTGCCCACCTCCCTAATAATTTATTAAATAAATAGTTTTGAAAAAATTGACTGAAAAAATAAATAATAAAAAAAAAGAAGGTCTTTAAAACTACTTCGGAGCTCCTTAATCCTGCACCGCCCCCCTAATATAATTTTTGTACCTGCGGGGCTGTAATAAAATGATTTTTTCAAATAACATTTTTGCTTAAAAGTATTTTTAAATAGTTAAAAAAAAAGAGTTATGGAGTTTAGTATGTTTTTTAATAATTTTTTTTCTTTTTTCTCTTTCTCGCAGAATTGCCCATATATATATATATATATATATATATATATATATATATATATATATATATATATATATATATATATATATATATATATATATATATATATATATATATATATATATATATATATATATATATATATATTATATATATATATATATATATATATATATATATATATATATATATATATACATATATATATATATATATATATATATATATATATATATATATATATATATATATATATATATATATATATATATGAAAAGAATTGTTGTGTATGTCATACATTTTACAATATAATGATTAGATAGATGTGTGGGGTTATTCTAAAAGATGAGAAAAAATCTGAGACGGAGCTAAGGAATAGTGAGTGTAGTTGATAGATCAGGGAAGATTAAGTGATTTGGACAAGCAGATGATTAGAATAATCATATATTAAAAAATGTTAATGCAAAAGTTGATGAAACAAACAATAGAATAAAATATTTTAATTTTATGAAAAGGATATCTTAATTCGGTTTTGTATTTCATTTTTTTTTAAATTCTTTAATATCAGAATTAAGACTTAAAATTGCTGCAGGTTGTAAACTATCAATCACATTTCAAAGTTTTGAAAAAAATATTTGAATCTGTGCTTTTGTTGAATTATACCTCTGATGAGTTTTCTTTGTAATTTTTAAGCATTAAAAACAAAAAACAACTTCTTGATGACAGTTTGCAAATTGTCTGAATCACTTTCTATGCAATCTCGATAAATCTTTTTCCAGTATTAATTTTTTTTTTTCAAAATTGCACTTATGTTTTTTCTTTTTTACAGTATTTTAGGATTCTTTTAGCGTGCGCTTTCTGAATATTTCTTATGGCTGATTTTAAATACCAAAAAATGATTTGAAACTGAAAAAATTGTTTATTACGTGGTGCGGCGTTGTTTTTATAACCTATTCAACAATTAAATTCAATCTTTGTTATTTAGATTTATAATATAGTTTGCATATATTCTAAATAAGAATAGAATTACTCATTTTATGTATGTTTATTATTTGTAAAATTTTAATCAGAATAAAACAAAATATTCTTATTAATATAATATATTAACTATATTATAGTTTATTTATCAACTATATTCCTACCTATGAAAACTTCTTCAGACTTATCTGTACATCCAAAAGCACCTTATAAACTGACCATTTTAATAACAAGTCTTTAAGCATATAGTACACAAACATATATGTATATTATACATAAATATACTATACTTATATATATTTGTTATAGCAAGTTATATATACAGCATGTATAACCTATATATAGACGTATATTTTTATGTTCAAAGCTTGTCTTTTATAAACTTCATATAAATCTTGCAATATAAAACCACATATGATTTATATACTGAGTTTGTGTCACTATTTTAATAAAATTTTAAAATAAAACTTGCATTGCAGAGTTTTTGAAGAGATTTTTTATTTTTTAATTTAAAAATCTTTTTATGTAGAATCTTGGGTAAATTTATTCCGTTAAACTAAAATTAACTTAAAAATTTATATGAATTTTAAATGCCTCCAAAATAACTTTATAATTTAAGAAATGCAAAATACAACTTTAAATTGAAATATAAAATGTAAATATGTGAATAATATATGCGCTGTTTTTAACTAAATTTATTTTTTTTGCCTCACTCTTCCTCATCAGGGTAAAATTTGCCTGCTTTAAATTTTTTCTGCCTATGCCGTATCCAGTGATTTATATATCTATGTTTGTTATATATTATAAAACATTTTTTGTTTACTTTTAAATACAGATTGCTGCTTGATTATAAGAAAATTATTGCAAAGCAAGACCTTATTTCTTTGTTGTTAAAATGTTTGCGCTATTTACATCAAAGTGTTTGGGTTAATTTAGAAACTTGTTTTTAAAATTTTTTTTCAATCTCAGAAATAGGCTGGCATAGTCATTAGGCCGGCATTTATTGCAGGAAAAACAAACAAACAAAAAAACATATGCTATACACACTTAGTGCCTAAATTTTGAGAAGAGTATTTTGAAGAGCTAAACAAAATGAGTTAATCCAAAAAAAATTCCAGATTTTTACGGTCCCTATAAATGGATAATCTAGGTCAAAGTTTTGCTGTGTATAGAAACCATCTTAGAGTTTTAAAACAGGATAATTTCTATCAACTAATTAAAAATAGATTCCTTTTTTTTCTTAGTTATGCCCAAATAATATTTTTAATTTTAAATCTAGAGCATTCTAAAGTAAATTACCTAAAATCTTAGATACTTATCATTTGCCATTATATCCTATGCTTCTAAGGAAAAACCAAAGATATTATTACCCATATTTTTTATTTATAGTACTACTGATGTTTATCTCGCAGTTGAATGTCAGAAAATATAAAAATTAATAACTTTGTTATAAATAAAAAAAATCTAGTCCATTTTACTAGCAATTTAGCACTCAGACTCATTTAGTTTATCTGACTACATGTTGTCATCCTCCTCTGATTGGTGTAACCTTTAATTTGCAAAGGTCTGCACAAATTACACCATCTTTATTAAAAGAAAATATTTTATGAAACAATCACTACGGCAATAACAATGAGCAAAATCAAGCATCTAACCTGGTGCAGCAGGCAACCTGGTGCAGCAGGAACCTGGTGCAGCAACTCTATTCAAAATATGGAAATAGAACCTTGATTATTAAAACAAGAATTTGTGAAAAGACTTGGGTATTTGCTAGTGTAACACATAAAAATAGCTAATTTTAAAACTTTTATCAAAAAAAAATCACATATAAACTTGAAGGAGTTTTAAGTGAATTTTAAACTTTGTGTTAAACACCAGATTAAATATGAGTTTAGCGATAAACTCCCGACTTAACTTAAATTAAGTTTTTAACTCCTTAGCGTGGATTAAATTTTTTTTTTCAAAACTAGTTTATAAAAGTATCAAAGAATATAGCCTAGTTTAAAACTTTTTGAAAAAAAATTTACTTAAAAAATACTTTCAGTGAGTTATTTATGTTTACCTCATTGTTTTAGATGGAATGAAACCATTACACAATGCAATTACAACAATGGAACTAGGTTCAGCAACTGAAACTACTTCAGAAATATGTTCATCTATCTTTCGCAAAGTTTCCTTTTAAAATAAAATCGTTACCAGCTTAACAATAATATAATAACATTATAGATATAAATGATAATAATAACATCAATAATAACAATAATAATAATAAATAATAAAATTAATAATAATAATTATAGTAATACAATAATAATTTAACGCATAAACATATTATTTATTATTTTTTTCATTAATTTATTATTTAACACATAAACATATTATTTAAATATTAGCTAATAATTTACAAAAATATAAATAACAAAAAACCTTTTGTTCTTTTTCAGTGACAACAACTTCTGCTAAAAATAAAACAAATAGAAATATAAAATTAAAAAAAAAATGTTTTATTTTTTATGCAATCTGTATACAATAACAAATCAATTAAAAAATAGAGCAATTCAACAAGAAAAATATAAAATAGAGCAATTCAACAAGAAAAATATAAGTCAAAAGTTCACTATTACAATAACAAGACAAAACTCTTAAGTATAAACTTTTTTATTTAATTTTTATTTTAGCTTATTTGAAGGTTTATAGTAGATTTTCATAACCTGAAAGTTAACAACATAGTTAACTAATATTAAGTTAAAATAACAATGTAAACTTTCATTTTCATTTATAATTTTTGTAACTACTAAAAGTTAAGAAATCAGCAAAGTATCATGACTAACACCTGCCACAACTGAAATGCTCAGTTAATGCCAGGGCTGTGGAGTTAGAGTCGCTAAACAAAATCGCAACTCTGACTCCAATAGTAAAACTTCTCGGTATTGCATGTGCATATACAAAATATTTAACCTTCAAAAAATTTTTTTTTTAATTATTGCATAATTTTTTTTTAAAGAATTCAAAGAATTTTGCAAAAATTTTGTATTGGAGTCGTACTCTGAAAATTTCAATGATTATAGTCATAATTGGTAATTTTATCTTTTTATGCATACATATTTCACTGCACTTAGATTAATAAATCTTTTATAAATAATCCAGCAATCTTATCCCTAAAACTTACCAAATTAAAATAGTAACATTCATAAAAAGTCATTAAATTTTCCAATTGCTCACTTTTTCCTGGAAACTTTGTGCTAATAATTTTTTGTGTTAATTTCTCATTTTAATAAAAACTACCAAAAAATGTTAATCTTTTTTTTTTTGATTAATGTTAAGCAGTCCCTTTTCTTTTGGGTTATCCAAAATTCATAAAAAAACAAAAACATGAAAAATTCATTTTATGGTTGCCAATATAAACAGATAATAAAAATTTAACGCAAACAACTGAGTAAAAATAAAGTTTTCAGTACCAAGAATTCATGTCAACAACATTCAGTATCAACAAATCATGAGCATACGAAGAAGAGTCTAATGTGAAAAAGAAGATAACTCTTTTAACTAAAAAGGAAAATAGGTTTATTTCAATGGTTCATGGTCAAAATTTATTAATCAATATAGTTGATGCTAGGATTTGATTGAATATTCTATTAATTTCTATATATAAACTTTTTACTAATATACGAGGAAAAACCAGAGGAATAAGAATTAGTATTCTTTAATAAACACACAGAATATATATATATATATATATATATACACATACAGTAGGCAAAAAAATCAATGGCACAAGTTTTTTTTTTTAACTTATCCGTTTTCCCATATTTTTTAAAAACTGTAAAAAAATGTAAATGTACATCAAAGAGTACTACTATTATGAAGATTTTTATATGTATTTGTGCACGATTTTACCAAAGGATTATTGTTTTTAAAAACATTAAAAGCACACAGGTGTTATATTGGAAGCAAAAAAATAAATGGCACAATAACTTTATTTAGTATTTTTTTGAATTTTTGTGGGAAAAAAAATAAAATTTTGGTAAGTTCAAGTCTAAAATTATATTTACATATGTACCACATAAGATGTGTTCATATGTAACATATTTGTAACGCACAAGTTTTGATTAACTGAATAAAATTGATTAATTTATAGCAACACGCTCATTGTAAAATGACATTGGAAGATTTCTCAAAGAAACTTAGTTTAGTTAGTGGATTTGGTAAATAGTGGCAAGACCTACAGAGAAGTTAATAAACAGACTGGAATCCCTTTTTGAACTGTCGGCAACATTATAAAAAGCATAATTTGAATGGGACTACAACCAATATATCAGGAAGAGGCGGTAAAAGGAAAACATCTGCTGCTATTGATAGAAACATTATTTTACAAGTGAAAACAGATTTGAAGCTGCTCAAAAGATTGCAGATAAAGTTAACACAACCACAAAATCATGATTTCAGCTCAAACTATCCGAAATAGAATTAGAGCAAAGATTTCATGGTAGACTATGTTGCAGAAAACCCTATTTGACTCTAAGACATATGAAACAAAAATTATTATTTGAAAAAAAGTATGCAGACAAGACTATTGAGTATTGGAAGAAAGTAATTTGGAATGATGAACCCAAATTTAACCTGACCTTTTCGGATGGACACCAAAAAGTCTGGCAAAAACAAGGTGAGGCATACAAATTGAGTTGCATGAGAGGAACAGTATGAGAGACATACAAATGAATGACATACAATGAGAGGCATACAAATTGAGTTTCATGAGAGGAACAGTAAAACACGGTGGTGAAAATGTCATGGTGTGGGGATCAATGGCTTGGCGAGAAGCTGGCAAATTAACTTTCATTGAATCAACTATGAACGCCAGTTTGTATATAGACATTTTAAAGCAAAATTTGAAACCCTCTGCTCGTAAATTTAGATTTGGAAACAACTTCATCTTTCAACAGGACAATGACCCAAAACATACTGCCATTGCAACAAAGAATTTTTTCGAAAAAATAATATTAATGTAATGGAATGGCCTGCCCAGTCCCCCGACCTTAATTCGATTGAGCATTTAGTACATTCTAGTACTACATGTACTACATTGTAGTACATTCTAGAACGGAAAATTCAAGATCGGGCTTACAGAAGACAAAATTATCTAAATACAGCAATAGTCAAAGCATGGGAGAAAATCACTCCAGAAGAAACCAAGTCTCTTGTGGAATCGATGAAAAAAACTTCTTAAAACCACTTTAAGAAGAACAGATAAACTGTTTTAAAATAATTGGTTTATAACATTTATTGGATAGTCTGTAAAAATTATAGGACATTCTGTAAAAAAAAAAAATTTTTACTCATTTGAGTTTTTTATTAAAAAGAACTCACATTTTAAAAGCTGTTCATAACTTCTGAAATTGCAAAAAGTAAAGTCAACAGTATTTACAATTTTCTTCCCATTTAACGCAACCTGATAAAATAAAGAAGGAGAATAATTACCTTTTAATTACTAGTTCCACACAATCTAAACCATCAGGATATATAACTACTTTGTATTTAGTTTTAATACATATCTACTTCATATTTAATTTTTAATAGCAAAAATAAATTTCACATACTTAAAGAGGTGTCTGAAATAAATAGAGGTGTCTGAAACAACTCTACTTTATTTCAGAAAATTTTTGGAAGAAGAAAAAAAAAAGAAAATAATTTTATATAAAAAACTTTCATTTTTTGGCATACTAATAAATTTTTTTCTTATATAGATAGTATCTTCCTATTTAAAACATTTAAATTCAAAATATAATCAGCAAATAAAAAAGTATAGTATATAATACCAATATGAAACAAAATATATTGGTATTGAGCCAACCTAAGTTTGCACTTGTAGATATAGTTTCTTGTATAGTGTGCCAACCTAAACCTGCACTTATATATACTTATATATATATATATTTTTTCTTTTATATTATGCATAAATTTCCCTGAAAAATTATAAACTTTATTACAAAATTGAAAAAGATAAAAAGACAAGGAAAAAAATAGAAATATTATCAAATAATTTAATTTCATAGAAAAATGCCTACCTTAACCAAAAAAACTGAACCTAATAACAAATGTATACTTAAATGTAAAACAAAGAAATAAAAAATTAAAAAGCAAAAACTTTTAATTCCTAAAGTTGTTATTTTGCAGTTTTTATTGAAATGATGACTGTTCCTTTTGTATGTATAAAAAAAAACACTTAAATTGTTTTTTTTTATACATACAAAAGTGTAAAGATTACATGCAACTAAGAGTTCTATATTTTAATAAATACCTATAATATATATATATATATATATATATATATATATATATAAATATATATATATATATATATATATATATATATATATATATATATATATATACAGTATTGGACAAAACATTTGCAACCAACATCGAACAATGCTAAAAAGTGTTCCTAATTTTACATGTCTTAAAAACGAAACGAACTATACTACCACAGCAAACAGTTCAGGAGTCTGGAGTCATAGCATGCCATGACATGAGCAATCAGCTGACAGGTGACAGCACACAGGCAGAATTTCGTTGACAAGTGCCATTTTGCAGCGGACAAAACAAGTGCAACTTTTTTGGTTTGTTTCATTTTCTTAAGTCTGGTCCGTGTCAACGTCACGGGAGTTTTTTAATAATTAAAGAAAGTATCCAGAAGTTTCCAGAAGCATGCAGAAGCTTACAGAAGTTTCCAGAAGAAGCATCTGGAAGCATCCAGTAGCATCCAGAATTATCCAGAAACATTCAGAAGCATCCAGACGCATCTAGAATCTTCCAGAACAGGTTCACACAGGTTCATTTTACTATATAAGAAACATGTAAATCGACATGTAATTCAGTCAGTATATGGAAGTCAATCAGTCAGTATTATCAAGACAGTTTATCGAAGTGAGTTTTATCAAAGTGTTTTATCGAAGAACATCAATACAAGAAGTGAAATACAACAAGTGTTTCATTACATCAATACAATCCACATGCAACCAAGACGTTGTGTTTCACAGAGCATTATTGTATCATCACAAGGTAAATGTAACACGGTAAGCCTTGAGAAGTGTGATTATTTATTTTTATTATTTTTATGACTTCAAGTGCAAAAATGGCTCCCGACAGTCTTGGATTGGAACTAAGAAAAAATATTATTAGTGATTACGTAAGTGGAATGTCACAAAAAAGTATTTGTGATAAATATCGCGTGAAAAAATGGACCATATCAAGACAATGTTCCAAATATCATTCTACGGGCAAGTTGGCAGCAGATAACAAAGGTGGAAGATTGCGTTCCACCACTTCTAAAGAGGATTCTATGATCGTCAGATCCGTCAAGAAGGATCCCTGGATATCATCAGTCGAGATACAAAAGCAATTAGAGCTGCCTGTATCTCATATTAACTGGAATGTGCAGAAATGGCGAACTGTCCTGTTTAGTGATGAATGGAAGTTCAACATCATTGGGAGCGATGGCATTTGCCGTGTACATCGACTGGCCGGAAAACGCCTCGATTTAGGTTACTACCATAAGACCGTGAGGCATGGTGGAGGCAATGTAATGGTCTGGGGGTGTTTTTCTGCTAACGGTCTAGGCCGAATACATCGAAACGATGAAATAATGGACCGTTTCATGTATAAAAATATCCTGAAAGATGTTATGTTACCTCATGCTTAA